>NW_024423319.1:20719990-20826354 GCF_017311325.1 Ursus maritimus
TGCTCCAAGGCGGGGTAAGGGCACAGGGGCCCAGCCTCTGTTGCTACATTTCCTCGTGGAAGGCTCCGACTGTGTCCGTCTCGGTCTCCGTCACCGTGTCCTACTCGCCTGCAGCTTTGAGCCTTTTCATTCCGTCCCTTCTCTTGCCGGGCTGCGGCCGTGCGTGCCGCGGCCTTGCCGATGGGCCACGGGAGGGCCCACCTTCCCATGGCCAGAGCAGGGCTCGTGGGGGCTCCATCTTCCGGAGGCTGCCGGCCCAGTGTCGACAGAGCGTGGTCTCCGGAGCTGGTCGGTTCTGCAAGCACTTTGGCGAACATGCGAATGAGCTCTAGGCTCGCATGTGGAACTTCAAGAATAACAGGACGAGCTCTGTGACTCTTCCTGTCCTTTTCTCAGCCAGCTCTTCTAAAGGCCCCTGGAATGAGAGACTTTGCAATAACTCACTGTGCCTAGGGGTGTCCACTCACGTGGCCCCTTTCTCAACCCATCAACACAGGGTCCGGCCCGCTCCTGGCCAGGCCCATGCTAGACGCAGCTGTGGGTAGCCCGGCAGATCTGGGCTCTAGGAGTGACGCTTCATTTCCAGCTCCAGTCCCCGGGTGTGAGGTTTTGCAGGGAGGGCTGGTCTCTGCAGCCCGGCGGGAGACGGAGCAGGCTTGAATCAGCACCCGAGTGGTAGTAGGGGGGGCGGGCAGGGGCCGGTGGGGCCAGAAGGCACAGTCAGCTCCAGCTTCAGGGGGCTGGTAAGACAGCAGAGGTGGGAGAAAGAGGTGGACACCGTCAGCTGCTACCAAATTCAGAAAGCATGGTGACGCGCTTCAGAGAGGGCTGGCCAACAGGGGCCTTCCGGCCCAGCAAGCCCTGTTGGCCGCGGAAGGCTGCCTGGGATGCGTCTTGAGAAAGTGTCTGAGGAAAAGGAAGATCGACTCATGATGTCTGCCATGGGCACGGCAGGGCGTTCGAGGGCAGTGTTTGCCCAGTCTTCGTGGGTGGAGGTGGTGCCTCGGGGAGCTAGGGCCTCCGGGCTGAGCGCTACAGCACAGGAGTTTTGTGACCGCGGCAAGTCACTTGGCTGTACATTTGTGTGTATGTGTATATATATTTTATACGTCAGCATGTACGTGTATTTGTATGAATATATACTCGCATATACATAGAGAGGGAGGGAAAGAGAGAGCAAGAAACAAAGAGAGAAAGAGATTTGTGATTTATTTTAAGGACTCAAGGGCCGCAAGTCTGAAATCTGCAGGGCAGGCCTGTAGGCTGGAGACCCGCGAAGAGCTGCCATTGCAGCTCAAGACTGAAGGCCGTCTGGAGCGGAAGTCCTTCCTCCCTGGGAGGCCTCAGTCTTTTTCTCGTCGGGCCTGCAACTGAGTGGGTGAGGCCCTCCCATAGATGGAGGCTCATCTGCTTTGTAATCCACGTTACTCAAAGTCTACTGACTTGAATGTTAATCACGTTAAAAGAAATGCCTTCACAAAACATGTAGACCGGTGTTTGACCAAACAACTGGGCACCATGCCCTAGTCAGGTTGAGACACAAAATTAATCATCACAGCGGTGCTCTCAGGAAACACCTGCAGAGGAGTGAAGAAATGATACAGGAAAGTAGCCAATAAAGGACGTGTTACCAAGACAGCCACCACTGAGGGCAAGAGGGGCTTAATCCCGGAGATCTCCAGGTACCAGAGTAGAACCCATTGCCTCTGACCCTGCCCAAGGGGTGAAGGAGCTGGGTCATTCAAACACTGAGCCCCATCGGTCATTTGCTCAGAGCCGCGGCCCTGGGCTGCCACGTGGGCAGGTGGCACGGACACTAGTGAGCAGACACAGCACTCAGGCAGAGACTCGGGCACTGGCGGTGGGAGGTTGGGCCGGTAGGCATGCAAATGGTCAGGGCTGAGGGACATGGGCAGGGCCCCGAAAATGTCTACAGAAACGGAGAGAACAAACAGTATGTTCTCAATCCCCCACCTCATTGAGAGTTTGTAACAGTAAGTTGAGAAAATAGCTAGGAAAGTACTGGAACTTTTATCTTTATAAAGGGGTATAATTAATTATTTAATTAAAAATTTAGAACTTTAAATTAACCTAAATACCCTATTTCTTGAATATTCCATTTGATCCAGATTGTACTGACGGGTGCCATCTCAGGCTAAGTCCTGTTCATCTTTCCAGTCTCAGTGAGAATGCGATATTTTCCAGGAGGACTTTTCTGTCCCCTCTGGCCAGGTAGGTCTCCAAGCACCCTATTCTTTTCCTTTAGAACAGTTCCCTGCTCCCTGAAGGAAGGGACCATGTCTTTCTTGTTTACTCTTGATGCCCCAATACCTAGAACAAGTTCCTGAAACGTAGTAGGTGCTCAGTAAACATTTGACCAAAAAGATGAAGGAGGTTTGGCAGAAAACCTTTACTGGAATTCATTACCAATTGACGAATGCTATAAAATAAATCCATATAACTCACACCGGGATCAGAAAGGATGTTTGGGAACTTGCTTTCATGAGGAGGCAATAATGGCTTTTATCACCATGTCAAGTAAATAAGCACTCTGCAAGTACTGGAAGGAAGTTAAATCCTTACCTTGAAATTATGTTTACACTACTAATTTCCTTGGAAATTCATCAAAGATAGTCTGTGTAGGTCCCTGTGGGCTGGGTTATGCTGTGGTAACAAACAACCCCACACACCTCACTGGGTAACACAACTCAGTTCAGTTTCTCATTCATATGATTTTTCCAGTGTAGATCAGCCAGGAGCTTTGTTCTTCATAGTTGCTGGAATGCAGGCTGGTGGAGGCTCTCTTGTCCACCCCCGCTTTCATCGTCACCATGGTGGTGGCCATGAACATTGAGCATTATGCACTGGCTCTTCCAGCATCCACCAAAAAGTGACGTGGTTATACATCTGCTAAGGGGTTAATAGCTAAAAGTTGTAAACAATTCATACAACTACACAGCCAAGAAACAAAGAACCCAATTAAGAATGGGCAAAGGACCTGAAAGACATTTCCCCAAAGACATGCAAGTGGCCAATAGGTCTATGAGAAGGAGCTCAACACCGCTAATCATCAGGCAGTGCGCATCAGGACCTCAATGAGCTTATACGGCACACCCGTTAGAACGGCCATTACCAAAAAGTCAAAAGATAACAAGTGTTAGCAAGGATGTGGTGACAAAGGGAACCCTTTTAAACTGTTGGTGGGCACATAAATTGGTAGAGCCGTTATGGAAAGCAGTATGGAGATTCTTCAAGAAATTAAAAATGGATCTATCATATGATTCAGCAATCCTGCTTCTGAGGGTATATCTGAAGGAAGTGAAATCACTATTGGTATCTGCACCCCCATGTTCATTGCAGTATTATTCACAATAGCCAAGATATGGAAACAACCTAAATGTTCATCAGTGAATGAATGGATAAAGAAAATGAATGAATGGATGAAGAATACACACACACACACACACACACACACACACACACATACACACACTATTATTCAGCCTTACGAAAGAAGGAAATCCCGCCATTTGCACCAGCACAGATGAAGCTGTAGGACATTATGCTGAGTGAAATAGGCCAGACACAGAAAGACAAATATTGCATGATATCACTGAAATGTGGAATTAAAAAAAAAGCCAAACTCACAGTAACAGAGAGTAGGATGCTGATTACCAGAGGTTAGGGCAAGAGGGAAAAGTGGAGACTAAAAAAATGAAAAAGAAAGTAGAATGGTCTTTTCTAGGAGCTGAGGGGAGGGGGTGATGGGGAGTTAGTTAGATAATGAGTACGCCCCCCCCCCAAAAAAAGATAATGAGTACAGCCTTTCAGTTTTAAAGATGAAAGTGTTCTGGAGATACATGGTGGTGAAGATTGCACAACAGTATGAATGTACTGAATATCACTGAACTGTGTCCTTAAAAATGGTCAAGATAACAACTCAACACCCAAAAAACAAATAATCCAATTTAATGGGCAGACGACATGAGCAGACATTTCTCCAAAGAAGACAACGTGATGGCCACAGACACATGAAAAGATGCTCAACATCGCTCATCATCAGGGGAAATGCAAATCAAAACCACAATGAGATATCATCTCACACCTGTCAGAATGGCTAGAATCAAAAACACAAGAAACAAGTGTTGGTGAGGATGTGGGGGAAAAGGAACCCTTTTGCATTGTTGGTGGGAGCGCAAACTGGTGCAAGCCTTGTGGAAAACAGTATGGAGGGTCATCAAAAAGTTAAAAATAGAACTACCCAAAGACCCAGTAATCCCACTACTGGGTATTTACCCCCAAAATACAAAAACGCTAATTCAAAGGGACACATGCGCCCTGAGGTTTATAGCAGCATTATCTGTGATAGCCAGATTATGTAAGCAGTCCATCAATAGATGACTGGATAAAGATGTGGTACATATCTACCATGGAAAACTACTCAGCCATCAGAAAGAACGAAATCTCACCATTTGCAACCACATGGATGGAGCTGGAGTGCATTACGCTAAGTGAAATAAGTCAGAGAAAGACATAATATCACATGATTTCATTCATATGTAGAATTTAAGAAACAAAACAAATGAGCAAAGGAAAAAACAGAGAGACAAGCCAAGAATCAGATTCTTTTTTTTTTAAAGATTTTATTTATTTATTCGACAGAGATAGACAGCCAGCGAGAGAGGGAACACAAGCAAGGGGAGTGGGAGAGGAAGAAGCAGGCTCATAGTGGAAGAGCCTGATGTGGGGCTCGATCCTATAACGCCAGGATCACGCCCTGAGCCGAAGGCAGACGCTTAACCGCTGTGCCACCCAGGTGCCCCAAGAATCAGATTCTTAAACTATAGACAAGATGATGGTTACCAGATTGGAGGTTGGGGAGATGGGTGAAATGGGTGATGGGGATTAAGGAGCGCACTTGTGATGAGCACTGGGTGATGTATGGAATATCCTACACCTGAAACTAATATAATACTGTATGTTAGCTCTACTGGAATTAAAATAAAAATAAATTCAAAAATTTAACAATGGTCAAGATAGTTTTATGTTCTATGTATTTTAGCACAATAAAACATCAGAAAAAAATAAATTAGAAGATTTCCCAGGGAAAATGTTTACTTTAAAATTGAAAAAAAGAAAACATTATACTCCTTTTATTATGAAAATGGAACCAAGGATAGGAAACATAAGATGAGTTGCAAAATATATACGTATCTATATTTGAAAACTTAGTTCCAATTAGAATAGACACTGCATTAGGTCACATTTGTATATAATATTAAAATGTTGGAAAACAAAAATAAATGAAATCCTCTTGTTTTTATAAGCTAAGGTCCAAAGAAGTTAAGATCCCAAATTGAAAGCCCTTCTCCTTGTAAGTGAAGTCCACAGCTCAGAATTCTTTTTTTTTTTTTAAAGATTTTATTTATTTTTCGACAGAGATAGAGACAGCCAGCGAGAGAGGGAACACAAGCAAGGGGAGTGGGAGAGGAAGAAGCAGGCTCATAGCAGAGGAGCCTGATGTGGGGCTCGATCCCATAACGCCAGGATCACGCCCTGAGCCGAAGGCAGACGCTTAACCGCTGTGCCACTCAGGTGCCCCCACAGCTCAGAATTCTTAACTCCAAAGAAATTAAAATCCAAAACCGATTCTCTCGAATTTCTTATTGTGCTCCGCCTCAGCCGCAGGTGCTCCGGTTATCTGGGTGGGGTGGGGCTTTCTTCTGCAGCTGCCGCCTGGGCTGCCCTCCCCAGGTGTGGGTATTCTTACCTGGAAGTTGAATTCGTCTCTCTTGTGAGTCCCATGACTGTGGCCACACAGACCTCCGCCCTCGCACAGCTCAGCCTCAGCCTACACCTGCCAAGGTAGGGAGTTCGGTCTTTATCCCAAGTGCAAAGGATCCATCGCAATGTTGTAAGAAAGAGGGTGACATGATGATCAGCTACGAATTTTACATCGATCCCAGTGACTGCAGAGCGGAGCATACGTTGGGAAGGGCATTGAGATACGTGGAGGAGCGACCAGCTGGGAGACTTGTGAAGAGGTCAAGCTGGAATTAATGACAGGGTGGGGGCAGTGATGAGAGAAGTGAAGGGATGGCTTTAAAGATGTTAGGAATAAAGATGAAAGGGATAAAGAAAGGGGGGTAATCAGAAGGGGGAATGAAGCATGAGAGACTATGGACTCTGGGAAACAAACTGAGGGCTTCAGGGGTGGGGGAATGGGATAGGCTGGTGATGGGTAGTAAGGAGGGCACGTATTGCATGGTGCACTGGGTGTTATACGCAACTAATGAATCATCGAACTTTACATCAGAAACCAGGGATGTACTGTATGGTGACTAACATAATATAATAAAAAAACATTAAAAAATAAATAAATAAATAAATAAAAATTTAAAAAAAGATGTTAGGAGGTAAGATCAGCAGTATTCATTGGATGCGGAGGATGAGAGAAAGTTCTTTTTTTTCCTGCAATGTCTATGTCGTGCTTTTCCTTTCATTCATTCACTCATCCTTTCTTTCTTCTATTCATCCATTCATTGGAAAAACATTGAATCCTGAGTGTATTGACGCCCTCTTCCAGGCACTGTGCAGGGATCCCAAGAGGTGTCTATCCTCAGGGAGTTCAGTCGAGTGGTAGAACGTGGTCACAGTTTGGATCATGTGATGCCCACAATCAGTATCTCTGATGTGTTGACCCCTCTCAGCTGTGCCAGACACTTCACGTACTCAGTATGCGTAGAGTATGTATTTGGCCTTTGCACGTGTGTTTGTTCTGTGGAGACCGTTCCACGACACGGAGCCGTTTGTAACTCTGTTAGAGGCCCTAGGAGGTTGGTGTGTGGGAAGGAGTCTAGCCCAGCACCCAGCGTCTGCCCACAGAAAAGTTCTAACTGAGGATCCCCAAGCATCCATGAAATTCCCCAAAGATACTTCTTTTTGCGGGGAATCTCTGTGTGAGAGTCCTCTCTGAACCCTATGTCTCTGGTTGCAAGTATAATGGAAGGCAGAGGCGTCCATCATCATCTCCAACTTTCCATCCTCCCCAAGCAAGAGCCCCACGCCCAGAGGAAGTACAGGACTGGACTGTGATTCACTGGGCAGGAGGGAGGTGACTTCCTCCCCCTCTGTATCCCCAGAACACCCTGTAGCTATTTCAGCACTGGGAAAAAGCACGAGGAGTGTTCGTTCCCACAAGCTCCTTGTGGATTTGAGACCATTGCCCTAGGCCTTCCAGAAACAGGGGACTCCTTCTTCGGGGTCTGGACCTCAGTCGGCCCAGCTGCTGAGAGTTCTTTCTGATCATCCCATCTTTCTCCCAGCCTCTTCTCGGTACCACTTTTGCCCTCTTCTCTCAGGATGCAGAAACTTCGATATTTAGAAAGTAAGTCCTCACAATGAGGTTTGGTAACAGCCAGCCCGAGGTGAAATCAACCCAGTGACCTCAAAGGGAAAGATTTTTTTCTGAATGACTTTTTTTTTTCAGTTTTCAAAGGACCCGGTACTGTACTTTTCATTTCACACATCACAAATTTACATCTTCAAAAGCTGCAAAACGTCAACACCTCAGGAAAATGCAGCGCAGACTAATGTGGACATCTGCTCAGCTGAAGCGGCGGCGGCGGCACACAGCTTAGAATCAACTGGACGAGGCCGTGAGCAGGCTTGAGCGCCCACGACCTGACCCGGGGCCATCTTCCACCTTCAGAGCTTTCTAGAACAGAAAAGCCCAGCCGGCTCGTTCCCCCGAACGAGGCTGCTAGTAAAACCGCAGACTCTTTTCAACAGAGAGTCAACAATGAAGCCGTTGTGTTTCGCCTGAGCGAGCCGGGCCTGGAGGCGCTGGGCTTCCCGCTGCGGCCTAACACCTTGCCGGGCCTTCCTCGGCGGCGCAGGCCCGCTGAGCCCGGCGGCAGCGGCCCGCAGGCATTTCCTGAGCGCCGCTTCGCTTCCTTCTCAACGCGCACATTCACGGCCAGGCCATTTATCCTGCCTGCCACCTCAGGCTGATGAAAATGTTCCTTTGACTTATGGCTTGAGCACTTCCTCAGAAAGTTGGGGACCCCAAGTGAGTTCCATTCCGAACTTTCTTCATGGAAAGGCTTTCTTTGTTTATAGTCTGTGAATTTTGGATGGCGGCCAATGCCGAAGCCAAAAGGAAGGCTTTCTCTGTGGGATTTGCCCGTATCCACCACCATGATAAATATGCGAGGTTATTATCAGTGTATTTGCCTTCATATCAATGCTTTCTTTGAGAGGATAGCTGTGTGGTTTGCAGGTTTATGCATTGTCCTCTGCCACCAATTGGCAATCGTGTTTTCTTTTAATTATTATGAGATTAATGTAGCCTCTTTTTGAGCCCTACCACATCACATGGTAAAGAAAATCCAGATGTTTCAAGGATCGAGAAAAACGAGCCTTCTACCGGCCCTCTCTTCTAATTCCTGGAAGATGAGCCAATTATACTGACTTAGCAGGACAGAAAAGACAAGCTGATCTGTGGGGCAAAGAATTGGTTAGCAAATAATAGAAGAGTTATTTTACTTTGAGGACAGTTGTGTGGATTATCAGTGAGAGAGGTGGCGAAAGCTTTTCTGACAATCTGCTGTGGGTTGCTGTAACTTAGGGGGATACGATGGTGCCCTCTACGTACCCAGGTGCCATTTAAGGGGGATGGTTAGTGGTGGGCAGGGTTTCTCAAGAGTGATTTTTTGGTTGGGTCCCCGCATCCTAGAGAAGTGTTTTTAAAGCACTCATTACTGGTTTATTATAAAGGATACACCCCAGGAGCAGGCAGACGGAGGAGAGGCACAAGGCCCGGTATTACAGGGGTGGGGGCGGGACGGAGCTCCCAGGCATGCCACCCTCCCAGCACCTCTGCGTGTTCACCAACGAGGGAGCTAGCGAAGTGGTTTTTAGCCGTTTTTGTGTCAAGGACCACTTTGGGAATCCGCAAGAACTTACGGTTTACGTCATAGCCTCACATGCTTATATACACACATTTATACATATGGTTCCATGGAGTTCATTGAACTCCTAAAGACCTATTCTAAAAGATCATGGCCCCCAGGTGAAGAACTCCAGGTCTACAGTCTGGTTGTCAGTCTTGCACTGTGTCAGGGTATCAGAAATGAGCATACGCTCATTGTAGCAGAAACACCAGACAGTGGCGTACAAAGCGAAAAGTGAAAGGGTTTATAACTGGCCTGCTTTCTTTCCAGCAGCCACAATGCTTTTGTGTCTCCTTCTCTGTATCCACAGACCTGGGAAGCGGAATCATGGAGCCGAATATTGCTCGGAGAGGTAGGTGGCCTGGGGTAGGGTTTTTTACTCCAGCACTGAGGGAGCTCAGTGATCTGTCTCTCTCTCCCAGCAAAGATCGTCTCTTTAATGACTCTGGATTCAGGATTTCTCTCCCTTAGATAGTGCTGAGTATATGTGACAACTTGTACTTCTTTGAACTTGGTTTCCTATGCTGGTCAGTCCCCTTGATGGACTCACTCTTTCTTTACATTGTTCCTCTTCCCTGGAGCCCGGGAGCCATGTGGGTCTCTTCCAATTGTAGGGTGCCCGTAGTCTTAGCTTATAGCTCACAGGCATGGAGGGTCCATGAGAGCAGAGGGTGGATCTAATCCTGGGGTTTCACTGCCTCCAGCAGGCCTAAGAGTTCACAAGAAAACTGGAAGGAGCTCCTGGAAATCTGAGGCAGTTTGTGGAAGTCATGTTTCCTTTGTGTCTACCCAGCCCTGCACTACAGCTACACTTGAGACAGGAGAGGACGGCAGCGGTCAAGGCTGAACAATCCCCAGGTTTAACCCCTTGAGGACCTTGTGTAGTCAGGGAGGCTGTGATTTACCAGTTCCCCCAAAAGGCTGATTCAGAGAGTATATATGCATATGTTAATGTTTTGTGCTCATGCTACAGACCGTATTTCCAGGTACTCTGCTCAAAACCCATCTGTATAAGGTGCCCCACTGGCTTCCATATTTGAAGACCCACAGTGGCCTGCAGAATGGCATCGCTAAGCGCCAACTTTAGGGTTGGGGTCCATGGCCTCTTGAAACATTGATATTTGGGGATTCTCTGACGTGTAAAGACATCCTCATTGATTCATGTAAGCTAAGCTAGTAGAAGGACACCTCCCTAAGCCAGTATGAAGACTCCGTTGGCTTTTCCTGAATCTTCATGGGACAGGATTGTTTTGGAATGCAAAGACGCCTGGGAGAATTTGGATAGTAGTGATGCCTGGACATCTGGAAAGATGATAAGCTTCTTGGAATAGTTATTACCTCCCTGTCAAAAGTTTGACAGTTGAGCTGAGGCCTAATATTTCTAACAATAAGAGCAAAATGTTGCAAACTAATGACTGGTCCTGGAGAGAAAGGAGTGTCCGTGGCACAGAGCGTTCGTCCCTGGGGCGCTGCCTTGTATTTTCATTCTTTAGACTGGCCTTACACCTCATAAATCTGTCAGTCATTTCAAATAAAATTTCTGTTTGTGTTGGGCAAACCATTTCCAGCATTTTATATGAACTATCTGGCAAGCTGGCGAGACAATGGGGACTGTATTCCACATTGAAATAAGGGGAGAAAATGAGTTTTTATCTTAACTGATCATTTCTTTGCTACCTCTAATGCTGCACACCTATTAAAAAGCTAGTGTCACATTTCCTTCAGTTTGGAGAATTTAAGTTGAATCTTCTCATTTGGGTTGCCATCTGGTGTGCTACTAACAGTCTCAGAGAGTAAGAGGCCATCTGTTAATACTTTTTCCAGGAAGCTTTTTATAGAGCAGTGAAGTGGCAACTCTCAAAAACACATTGTAATGACTTACAAGATCTTGGGTATATGTACAAGTTAAGGCTGATATTTCATTTCTACCAACAGTACTTTCTTCCATTGAGCGGAGACAGAGGAATCAATAAGTATGGCATATTTGCATGCAAAATAATGCTTGTTTCTGATATGTGGGGAGCCAGAAGGTTAACAAGTTATTGGTCTTATGGTATTTCAAAAGGAAGATCATAAATACATACTGAGAAGTAATAATAATGACGATGATGTTGCTGGTCATTTACTGAACACTTGCTGTCTTCTGGCCACTGTGCCAAGTGCTTCACATCCATTGTCTTATTTTCTCCTTACAATAACCCTGAGTTACTGTATGATTTACAGATAGTTACTGTGTGATTTACAGATTAAAAAGAGTTGGTGCTCTGGGGCGCCTGGGTCGTTCAGTTGATAGAGCCTCCATCCGACTCTCAGTATTGGCTCAGGTCATGATCTCAGGGTCATGAGATGGGGCCCCGCGTTGGGCTCTGTGCTTAGCCGGGAGTCTGCTGGAGATTCTCCCACTCTGCCTCTGCCCCCACTTAAGTGCACACGCTCGCTTTCTCTCTCTCTCTCTCAAATAAATAAATAAATTTTTTAAAAAAGAATTGGTTCTCAGTGAGTTCAGTGACTGGCCCAGGGCACAGATCTCATAGTAGGCAGAAGTTGAACACACCGTTGTTATTGTTTTCAGACCCCAAAGCCTGTGCAATAGCTGTTTAAGAGCTGTTCTCTCTCACTGTCCTGTGAAAGACCAGTATCTTTGGTGGTGTGTGTGTTTTTTGTGTTTCTGTTTTTGTTTTTGTTTTTTTACCAGCTGGATACCAGCAACTAAACTTTCTATTGCTAGAAATAAAGGTTTAGATAAATTTGATCCAGGACAGCAGATGGTCTGGATTAATAACAGTATGGGTCAGCCTGGGTTAGGTTTTGATATAGTTACAAATAACCCTCAAATCTCAGTGGCTTAGCAGAGAAACATATTTATTGTCCATGCTACATGCCTGACAGCTCACAGAAATTCCGCTCATTATGATCACTCACACGGCTGGAGCCGCCATCCCGACACAGGCTTCGATGACCACAATGGCGCCAGCCCCGCCTTACTTCCTTGCACATTTCATTGGCTCAGGCAAAAACTTGGCCAACGCAAATGGGAAGATACAAGTTAAATTTTCCAAATAGGTTGAGGAATTTCAATCCTACCACGTGTGTGCCCAGAAGGAGCAACGCGGAAATATTTGGAACTAGCTCTAGTTAACCACGGAAGCATCTTACAGTAGTTGATTGAAAGCCTTCTGATTTCTGGCCCTTTGCTCAGTAAGCATTGCTCAATTTGAGATTATAATAAATGGTCCTAAAACATACCTTTTTGCCTTGAGTGGGCTACAATATATCCCCATTGCTTTGTTCTTGTTGTTGTTCTAATGTCATTAATTGTTCTTTAGAATCACATCTTGTCTGAACCAGCCTCTCTTCTATTCACTATCGGATTTCTCTTCTGCATCTATATCCTATAAATGCCAGAAGATACTGCTATACACAAATCATCCCAGTATCTTTTTCGTGTAATTGAGGTTTACTCCAAAGATGATTTTGAATCATATACAGCTGACCCTTGAACAATGTAAGGGTAAGAGGTGCCAACAGCACCCCTGCTCTTGCACAGTTAAAAATCCGTGTATAACTTGTGACTCCTGCAAGCTTAACTACTAATAGCCTACTGTTGACTGGAAGTCTTACCAATAACATAAATGATCGATTAACACGTATTTTGTGTTACATGTATTATATATTATAGTCTTACAATAAAGCAAGCTGGAGAAAGGAAAGTGTTATTAAGAAAATCATAGGGAAGAGAAAATACATTTGCAGTAGTGTACTTTTAAAAAAAAATCCACATATAAGTGAGTGGCATAGTTCAAGTTCAAACCTGTGTTGTGCAAGGGTCAACCGCAATTGAATTTTCTCTTTCTTTTGTTAGTATCACAGCATTTCAATTTCAATTTGTTAAAATTTTTGCTCTTAGTATGTTTCCAGTATATTCAAAGTAGACTTTCTTTTTTTTTTTTAAAGATTTTATTTATTGGGGCGCCTGGGTGGCACAGCGGTTAAGCGTCTGCCTTCTATCTCTGTTGAATAAATAAATAAATAAAATCTTAAAAAAAAAAGATTTTATTTATTTATTTGACAGAGAGAGACAGCCAGCGAGAGAGGGAACACAAGCAGGGGGAGTGGGAGAGGAAGAAGCAGGCTCATAGCAGAGGAGCCTGATGCGGGGCTCGATCCCGGAACACCGGGATCACGCCCTGAGCCGAAGGCAGACGCTTAACCGCTGTGCCACCCAGGCGCCCCCAAAGTAGACTTTCTTTTTTGTATTTGTGGTAAGCTGACGGTAGGAGTATGTACGTCATGACAAAATTTAAAAGATGACTTGAGAGGCGGTTTGGACAAGGCTCTGTGTTCATCAGGACACAGGGATGAGGCATTTACAGGGACCCTTCTTAGATAAGTCAGCTTGCCTTTGTTAGTATGACTTTTGAAGGACTGGCAAACTAAGGAGTAATATTTAAACTATTTTATTCTGTTTTTGGTATGTTTTTCTTTTACACTTACTGTTTACTTCTTTAAAAAAACCACTTGATTGAGGTCTAGTTGACATACAAAAAAAGCTGTACACATTTCATGTAAAAAGCTTGATGAGTTTGGAGACAAGTATACACCAGTGAAACCATCACCACAGCCCATGCCATGAATATATCCATTACCTCCAAAAGGTTTCCACTCTCCTCTTTATTATTTTTTATGATATGAACACTTAACATATGATCTACCCTCTTTGCAAATTTTTAAGTATGCAATCCAGTATTGTTAACTACAGGCCCTGACAGCAGATCTCTAGGACCTATTCGTCTTGCAGAACTGAAACTTTTTACCCGTTGACTAATAAACTCCCTGTTTCCCCTCCTCCCAGCCCCTGACAACTGCCATCTACCCAAACTCCGATGAGTTTGACTATTTTAGATTCCTCATTACAAGTGGTATCATATAGTATTTGTCCTTTTGTGCCTGGCTTCTTTCACTTATCATAATGTCCTCCAGGTTCATCCATGTTATTACAAATGGTGGGATTTTCTTCTTTTTAAGGGCTGCATAATATTCCACTGCATGTATATGTCACTGTTATGGACTGAAAGTCTGTGTCCCTACCAAAAATTCGTATTTTGAAACCTTAACTCCTAATGTGATGGTATTAGAAGGTGAGACCTTGGGGAGCTAATCAGGTCCGGAGGCAGAGCCCTCATGAATGGGGTCTGTGCCATTTTAAAAGGGACCCCAGAGAGTTCTCTTGCTCTCTTTCTGACATGTGAGGATAGGAATTCACTGTCTGTGATCTGGAAGAGGGCCCTCACCAGAATTCAACTGTGCTGGCACCCTGATCTCAGACTTCCAGCCCCCAGAACTGTGAGAAATAAATTGCTGTTTAAGCCCCTGTCTGTGGTACTTTGTCAGAGCAGCCCCAGTTGACGAAGACAACCATGTTTTCTTTACCCATCCATTCATCCAATGATGAACATTTAGGTTGTTTCCATACTTTGGCTATTGAGAATAATGCTGCAATGAACATGGGAGTGCAGATATCTCTTTGAGATTCTGATTTCAGTTCCTTTGGTTAGATACCTAGAAGCGGAATAGCTGGATCATAGGGTAGTTCTATTCAACTTACTGAGGAACCTCCATACTGTTTTCCAGAGTGGCTGTGCCAACTTACATTCCTACCAACAGTATACAATGGTTCCCTTTTCTCCACATCCTCAAAAAGACTTGTTATCTTTTATTTTTTTTAATAATAGCCATCATAACGGGTCTGAAGTGACACATCTCACTGTGATTTTGATTTGCATTTCTCTGTGATCAGTGACATTGAGCACCTTTGCATGTACCCCCTGATCACCTGTATGTCTTCTCTGGAGAAATGTCTATTTAAGTCCTTTGCCCAGTTTTTAATTATTTGTTTTTTTGCTATTGAGTTTTAAGGGCTCCTTATATATTTTGGGTATTAACTCTTTATCAAATATGTGGATTACAAACATTTTCTCCCATTCTGTAGGTTGAAAATGTTTTTTTAATTTTGTTGATTGTTTCCTGTGCGTGCAGAAGCTTTTTAGTTTGAAGTGCTCCCAACTTGTTTAGTTTTGCTTTTGTTGCCTGTGCTTTTGGTTATCATATCCAAGAAATCAGTGCTGAAACCAATGTCAAGAAGCTCTTGCCCTCAGTTCTCTTCTAGGAGTTTCACAGTTTCAGGTCTTATGTTTTAAGTCTTTAAACCATTTTCAGTTTACTTCTGTGCGTGGCATAAGATAAGGGTCTACCTTCACTCTTTTGCACACGGATATCCAGTTTTCCCAACACCATTTATCAAAGACACTATCTGTTCCCCATTGCGTACTCTTGGCACCCCGTGGGACATCAGTTGACTGTATTGATGGGTTTATTTCTGGGCACTCTATTCTGTTCCATTGGTTTATGTGTCTGTTTTTATGCCAGCATCATACTGTTTTGATTACTGTAGTGTAATATATTATGAAATCAGGAAGTGTGATGCCTCCAGCTTTGTTCTTGCTCAAAATTGTTTTGGCTATGTGGAGTCTTTTGTAGTTCCAAATAAATTTTAGGATTGTTTTTCCTATTTCTATAAAAGATGTCATTGGGACCTTGATAGGGATTACACTGAATCTGTAGATTGCTTTGGGTTGCATGGCCATTATAACAATATTAATTCTTCTAATCAATGAACAGGGAATATCTTTCCATCTCTTTGTGTCTGTTTTAATTTTTGTCATCAGTGTCTTATAGTTTTTAGTGTACAGGACTTTCACCTCCTTGGTTAAGTGTATTGCGAAGTATTTTACTATTTTTTTATGATAAAAGTAATACATGTCCATCACTGAAATTTAGGAAAATATAGCAAAAGTGGTAAGAAGGAAAAAGTCATGAGTAATTGCTAATGATCCCATTTAAATAAGAATCACTTCAGCATTACAGAAAACGACTTGTAGTTCTTTTGGTATGCTCTGCACACCAGGCTCACCCTCCTTCACGTGCGGTAGCAGTAACTTGTAATATTTCTTCAAGGCGCTTATTGCAATCCATAGTTATATATTTATTTGTATATTTAGATGTTGAATACAATTGCTGCACCAGAACGTAAATGCCAGGAGCACAGGTTTGTGTTCTTGTTCACAGTTGTGTCCCCTAGAGTGCTCGCCACATAATCGGTGCCTGATAAATATGTATTGAATAAATGAATTATATATATATACACGCATATATGACTTCAAATCATATAATTGAATTTTCTTCTATTAAAATATCACAGCATTTCAATTCCAACTGTGTTTTAGAATTTTTTGCTTTTAGAAGTTTCCCAATATATTCAAAACAGACTTTCTTGTTACATTTGAAATAAGCCAAATGGTGGAGGTGTTTATATATTTTAAACATATATATATTTAAATTGAGATTACATTTTAGTACTATTTTGTAGCATGCTTTTTCTCACTTTACCCTATATTGTATTTTACTTAACAATATATCGTATTTCATGAGGATTTTTCTTATCATTCTCACATTTTTGTCCGATAATTTTTGATGGCTGCATGGTATTTTCTTATAGGTAAGTGGACTGAGATTTCTTTACCATGTCCTTAGTGTTGCCTATTTATACTGTTTTCAATATTTTGCTCCTATAAATACCACTGTGTATTATGCATGCTTTCTTGGGAACAGTTCTGATATATCCACTGAATAATTGGATGTTCTAGATCAAAGTGAATGAATTTAAGGCCCCTGTTATATTGCCCAAGTGCACTTCGGAAAAGCTGTACTAGTTTGTATCATCATTCACAATACATTATGGGAGTGTACTTATCTCTGCATCCTCATCAACCTCACATAATTCTTTTTACTTTTTGCCAATTTCATAGATGAAAATATATTTTGTTTGCATTTCCTTGTTTACTAGTGAAGTCATACATTCTTTCTCTCCATTCTTCCTTCCCTTTCTCTCTCTCCCCCCTCCCTCCCTCTCCCTCTCTCTCTTCTCCTCTCTCTCTCTCTCTCCCTCTCTTTCTTTTGCCATTTGTAATTTTTCTGTCCATGTCTCTTGCCAATTTTTTTTCCTCTGTTGGGGTCTTTTTTACCGCTTATTTGTAAGAGTTCTTTACATATTAAGGGTATTGACCCTTGTCTGTCACATATATTACATTTGCCCCTCAAATTTGTCATTTCTCTTTTATTCTTATTTATGGTCATGTTGAAATAAGTACATTTAAAACATTTGTGTAGTCAAAACTCAGAGTCTTTTTCTTTACAGCTTCTACCTACTTATGCTTAAAGAATTATTCCTTCCCCTGAGATTAAGTATTCACCTTAATGATGCCCAGCTTATTTTACCCCAATGGTTAAACATTTCACTTTTAACTGTTTAAGTCACAGCTATAAAGTATTTATAATGGTGTAGAGGAAGAAAAACAATTTTCCCTCTATCCTTCTAATTGCTTGGCTGAGAACCCCTTATACTAAAAGACAGATTCATAGAAGGAAATAAATAATTTTAATTACATGCATGTATGGGAACCCCACAAAGATATGAGACCCAAAAGGTGGCCAGACTATTGAGATTAATATACCATCCTGAGCTGTAGAAGAGGATAGGGGTCTGCAGCTTCAAAGGGGTGGGGTAGAGGCAACTCACAGGAAGGTGAGAAGGGAAAATGCTTAGTAAACAAAATTTGCCCTGTCTTGCAAATAAGTCTCTCAGGTGAAAAAGGGATCTCTGGGAAAAGCTCTCTTCTAGGTACAGGCCACCTTTCTAATGTAAATTTCCTTTACAAAAGGGTGACTTCTCTATTTTCAGAGTCCCTCCTGGGTCTGTAGTTTCTTAAAATAATTAGCTCAAAAGAACCCTTAGGCCAAAGTGGCATATTTGGGGGTGGCATTCTCTGCTACCCCCAATAACATGTAGTGCAATATACTGATTCACTCTTTTTTCGCCTCCTATTTAACTAATTCTACCAGCTCTCCTTACTCATTTGGATTTCACATCCTTTTTACTAAAGTGGAAGCTTCTTCCCAGTATTCTAAAGGTTTTATTGTGAATGGGATTTTCTTTTAACGATGTATTTTCCAACTTGTTATTGCTGGCATACAGAATACCATAAATCCTGTATGTTCACTTTATAACCACCTAACTGAATTATCCGCATAGTTCTTAGAGTTCATCTCTTGCATTCTGAAGTAGAAGGAGAATGTGATGACTTATTTCCTTTATTTTTCTGCTCTGTTATGCATATAGGTATGGATAATTATACAAAAATTGGGATCATACGAAACAGAAAATTTTCATATATATCTCCATTTAAAATAGTGCGAGTATTTCCTCGTTGGCACCCTATTACTTTAAGAGAACCCTAAGTTTAATATTTGCATAAAATTCTACTGTATGAGATACACTATAATTTAAAAAGCTTTTGTTTCTTTAAATTTCTTTCTTAATTTAATGCTTGATTTTGAAATGATTCCAGATTTGCAAAAATTTGCCAACTAGTCCAAAGAATTCTCATATAGCCTTCATCCAGCTTCCTTAAACATTAACATCTTATATAATCATAGTACAAGTATCAAAACCAGAAAATTAACATGATATAATATTATTAAACCAAGGTCTACAGATTGATAAAAACCAAATTGATAAAAACAATTTCATCAATTGTTCCACTAACATCTTTTTTTTTTTCCCTCCAGCATCCAATCTGGAGCAGACGTGGCTTGTAGTTGTCCTGTTTCCTTTGTCTTTTATGAATTGGGGCAGTTCCTTAGGCTTTATTTTTATGGATTCTGAAAATTTTGAAAAGAACTGGCCAATTATTTTGTAGGATATTGCTCAATTTTGTCATCTGAGGTTTCCTTGGTGAAATTCAGATTTTGCATTTTTGGCAAGAACACCACAGAAGTGGTGTTGCGCCCTTCTTAGGGCGTTGTGTCAAGAGGTGCCTGATGTTAGGTCCCAATCCCAGTGATGGTAACGTTGATCATCATTGTTTGCCAGGCATCTTCGCTGCGGGGTTACTATTTTTCCCTCAGTAATTATAAATATCTTATGGTAATATATTTTGAGACTATGTAAATATCCTGTTTCTCATCATACTTTTATCCACTAATTTTAGCATCTGCTGATGATTTTTCTTGATGTAATTATTACTGTGGTGTTTGCCAAATGTTAATTTTCTGTGTCCATCATTCGTTCTAGTTATGACGTGAAAGAGCTTTCCTTTCCTTCCCATTTATTTATTCAATCATGTATTCATCTCAGTGCGGACTCATGGATATTTATTTTATCCTTGGGGTTATACTCCAATACGACTTTATTTTGTTGCTCGAGTCATTTCAACTTTAGCCATTGAGTGCTCTTTCGGGTTGCCTCCTGAATCCCACTGGCATGTTCCCATCCTTTTATTCTTTGAGCATTTTCTATTTCTGCTACTACAAGATGCTCCAGGCTCATCTTGTACCTTTGCTGCCCCAGTCCATTTCTCCAAAGAGAATGGTATTTAGAAATCAAGATCTGGGCACTAGGTGTGCTCATTGCCTGTAGGTCCTCTCAATGGCTAGAGCTAGGAAATATATGTGTATATACACAGTTACACACATATATGCTTTCAGATGTATATTGTATGGCCTGCTAAAGAAATATCTTTATAATCACACTTTATTAAGAATAGTTATTAGGGGAGTTCCTGGCTGACTCAGTTGGTGGAGCGTGCCGACTCTTGATGTCCTGGTCATGAGTTTGAGCCCCACGTGGGGTGAGGAGATTACTTAAAAATAAAATCTTTAAAAGAAAAAAGAAAAGTTATTAGGCACTCAGGTATATGGATTTTAAAAGTTGCCTTTCTGACACCTATCGAGATGGTCATATAGCTTTAATTCTGATGTGGTGAATACTAGTCATAGGTTTTTCTAATAATCAAACACCTGTGTGTGCCTACAAGAAAACCTGCCCAGTCTTAGTAAACGAGTATGTATTATCTTCAGGAATTGCTTTGCTAATATTTTATTTAGAATCTATGCTTCTGTATTCACAAATTAGATAGGTTTTTTAGTTCTTGGTTTTGGTGCTTTGTCAGGTTTGGATATCAGAGTTAAGGTGGCTGTATTAGTTTCCTGTGGCTGCTGTCTCAAGTAATCCCAAACTGGGTGCTTGAAACAACAGAAATGTATTCTTTGGCAATCCAGAAGGCCAGAGGTCTGAAATGAAGCCAGGGGCAAGGCTGGTTCCTTCTGGCCTCTCTCCTGCCTTCTCATGCTTGTCAGCAACCCTTGGTGTTTCTTGACTTGTAGCTGCATCTCTCCAAACTCTGCCCCCGTCTTCACATAGCCTTCTCCTGTGTGTCTCTCCACGTCCTTTCCTCTTCTCATAAGGACACCAGGCATTGGGTTTAGGACTCACCCTAAATCCAGAATGATTCCATCTTGAGATCCTTAACTAATTACAAATGCAGAGACTCTACTTCCAAATAAGATCACTGTCCGAGGTTCCAGGTGGACATGAATGGGGGGGCACTAGTCAACCCACTAGAGTGGCTCAGTCAAATTAAGTGGATAAAACTTCATTTTATTTTATTTTTTTGCTTATAGTTTAGAACGAGAGTTTCCTTTCAGTCATGGTAAACTCAAACCTGAGTGTGAGGTCTTTACATACCGCATTTCTTTTTTTTTTTTTTAAGATTTTATTTGTTTATTCGACAGAGATAGAGACAGCCAGCGAGAGAGGGAACACAAGCAGGGGGAGTGGGAGAGGAAGAAGCAGGTTCATAGCGGAGGAGCCTGATGTGGGGCTCGATCCCATAACGCCAGGATCACGCCCTGAGCCGAAGGCAGACGCTTAACCGCTGTGCCACCCAGGCGCCCCGTACATACCGCATTTCTGACTTTAAATTTACTGCTGCTTAGGTACCATATTCTAGTTTTTGCTATTCCTTTATCGTTTAGGCTACTGAGGGCTGCAACCATCTTCCTAGTTTTTCCCTTGGCTAATTGTGTTTTGTCATATATAAATCTATAAATCACATGTAATCGTATAATTCAAAAGCGTTTATATGTTAATCTGTGCAGCAGGGTATGTTTGTGATATAGATAGATGCGGTTATAAATATTGGCATCTGGCAATAAGCTGACATCTGGTGTGTAGTACTAACTTTTTATTAATTGATTTATGTTTATAATTGGCTTATGCATACTACATAAATATCACTCTCATTTTTGTTTAAAAAATTAACCTTACATTTGTGATGGCTTTAATAGGGTTTAAACAGCTCTAATCAGCTCTCATCATTTTAAAGAGCTGTTATTTTCACTATATGCCATAGAAAGGCACCTCAACTTTCAGTCCTGATACCGTCCCCAGAGGGACCATTCAAACTTGTAAGATGAGTTGAATTTCAATGGGCACATAAGTCTTCTGCCAGACCTAGGGAATAACCTGATGAATGTCAAGAAGATCGAAGAGGGGGAGTCTGGCAAGCTCTGCAAGGAGCATGTGTGACAGAGGGGGAAATGGGAAGGTAGTCAGTGGACCCAGGCCAACTTGGGGGGTGGCCACTCTGTGAAGGGTTTGCAGGAGAGGCGTATAAGACCCTGCCCTCTCTTGCAGAGACCGCTTGAATGTTCTAAATCTTTTCTGCCTTCGGTGTGGTCTGTATCCAGCCTTGTTAGCAATGCTGGTGACCCCACCCCCTCACCCCAGAAGATTATGTCCCAGTTTGTAGCCTTGAGCTCAGGAGACTATAGGAGACAACAAGGAAATAGAGGAGAGAACCCTATGACTCCTGGAGGCTCATCTGGCTGGGAAGGGAATTTAATTTAACCTACCTTAAATCCTTCCAAACAGAAGAGAACCAGTCAAGATGGGGAAACTGAGTCATGCACTTTCTTTGACCATTCCTGCTCCCCTTTATAAAAGAAATACATGGTACGTGCTCAGTGTATGTTTGACGATCACACAGTTCTGGGTTTCCTCCACAGTACCTAGCACAAAGCTGCACACAGTAATCACCGGCCACCATTTTCCTTAGCAACCCGCCGGGTGCCTCCCTGAGTTATCTCACATAATCCTCACAACAAAAGCAGAAGACCCTAACCTCAGAAGCTACCGTGAGGCTCTAGGGATAGAATCCGTGTGAGCCACTTACTATAGTGAGGAGCTGTGATGAGGCTAATTTATCGATGAGGAAGTGGAGGCCCAGAAAGGTTAACAGACAACTCGCCCGAAGTCATACAGTTCGGAACCGGAGCGCTGGGATCCCAGCCTGACTTTATCAGGCTCAAAGCCCGTGCTCTCCCCAGCGTCCTATGGTAGAGGGAGATGGCTCAGCCAGTATGGGATAAAGAGACTCTTTAAAGGCTCTCTGCCCCGGGAGCACATTAAGCTGCTTATTTGGCTGCGCTGTTTGGCTAATTAATTTGGTACTTGCTTAAAAGCAATACGAAATGGTTATGGTGAAGTTTTAGCGTTTCCAGAGGAGAGGTTGTTTACATCTGGCGCGGCGGCGCCAGCGAGGGAGAGGAAAAGAGATGGAGGAGAAAGGAGGCAGAGGCCTTCGCTGTATTGCCACGTGCCTGGTTTTCAAATTAGACATTCCACGGTCTTCCATCAGGGTGGTTCGGTATGTCCGTCTAGGCTGTTTTCCACTGCTTGGAAAAGACACAAAAGCTTTTGTTCATCATGAAAGAATTTTCTCGTTCCCACCTACAGTAATTGCCAAGAATGAAATGTGTTACAGTCATTCCGGAGAAGAATGATTGCCTTTCTTTGCCTAATGCCACGTAGGAGATTCAGGGCCAGCTTGAGCCGTTGCAGAGGCCCCAGCTTCCGGCGGGGGCAGCGCTGCTGTGGTTTAAGAGTTTCCTTTGAGCTCAGTTCTCTCTGGGGAGGGTCCAGGGGGCTCCAGTCACCATAAGGAACTGCATGCATTTAAACAGGGCCATACACCTCCCTTGCTTTTCAGATGCGAAATCCGAAACCCACATGGAAGGGATTTGCTCCACGGCCGGCACACCGCCAGTTAGTGGTAGAGTCGGGACTTGAACTCAGACCTCCTGACGTCAGTGGAAAAACTGAATGGAATCCGACCTCACCAAGGAATGTTGAAGGATGCAGCTGATCATATGTGCTAGATAAACTGTCAGGGGAAAGGGCAGGAGGACCCGATAAAGAACTGGGAAGAACAAAACGTCAAAGTAAGCCTGATAATTATGGAAAAGAGTAGGTCAGAGTAACTACGGTCAAGGTCACTACTGATGCAAATTGAATATCTGCCGCTTGCCAGATGTGGGATGATGCAACACAACCGTAGTTTTAATTCCATATAAATAGAGCTGAAAATCCTTCAGCTTTCGGAGCCACTCGCCAGCTCCAAAGCGTGTGCGTTCAGGATATTCACTCCGCTCAACAGTACAATCAGCTCATTCTATACCTAGGAATCTGTGGCCTCCTTTGGGTCTCAACTTTTTTTTTTTCTTTTCTTCCAACACGTCCAGGCCAGCGCATTGCCCTGCAGGTGGCCTTTTCAATAATTGCCTGTTTTCTGTTAAGGACCCATGAGATTTTTCAGGTAATGTGGGAGGGGTCCCACAGAAAGAAAACCTAACCAAACACATCTTGCCCCACTTTCCCAGCCTCTAGTGTTCCCTCAGGCTTGTCATCTGTGAGTTGGGAATAATATTTCTGGTTTTTCGCGTGCCTGCCATCCCTTGCTGGATACTGAGGAGTCCCCTCTCACGTAAGAGTTTTTGCATGTTGGGACAAATGACACATAGGCGCCCACGTGTGTTGTGGTGGGCCGAAAAAACAGCTCCTTGAGACATCAGGTGCTCCCTACCCCCTGGAACGTGTGTTGCCTTATTGGAAGAAAAGGTCTTTGGAGACGTGGGAAGTGAAGGATCTTGAGATGAGGACATTATCCTGGATTATCTGGGGGGGGGCTTTCAGTGTAGTCCCGTGTATCCTTATAAGAGGGACAGAGAGAAGGTGATAGGAAGATGGACCAGAGAGGGACGTGAAGGTGCTAGTTTTGAGGGTTGGAGAGATGTGTCCACCAGCCAAGGAATGCCAGCAACCGCTAGAGATGGAAAGGGGCTAAGAACAGATTGCTCCCTGGAGGCTCGAGAGGCAGGGTGGTTCTGCTGACACCTTAATATCAGACAAATTCAGACAAGTGAAACTGACTCCGGAATCCAGACTCCAACTGCGAGAACAGCCATTTCTGTTGCTTACACCACTGCATTTCTATACTTTGTTAGAGCAGTTGACTACTCACAAGATAACCCACACAAGGATTCCCCAAGGAGAAGGGCTCAGGTTCCCTTTTGCGGGGAACAGCAGCTTTGGGTGCTTGTTGTTATGAGGGGTGGAGCTGGGGTGGGGGTTCGTGCATGGACACGGGGCCGTTCGTGGTTGGAAATTCCCAGTGGTGCCTAGGGACAGAGCACCTGGCTGGCGCAGCTATGGGGCAAAAGGGAAGAGAGGAGGGATGCGGCTTGAAAGCTCTCAGCTGCCCAAAATCAAAATGCAGTTAGAAGCTTCATTTCCAATGACCGTAGAATTGTGTGTTGAGTTAAAACGGTAAAGCCTTTAGAACAGGGCTCAGCACAAATGAATTGCTAATAAATATTACCCATTATTACTTTTTACCATTTTATTTTATTTTTAAACATGTTTATTTATTTATTTATTTTTATTTTTTTATTATTATATTCAGTTAGCCAACATATAGTACATCATTAGTTTTTGATGTAGTGTTCAATGGTTCATTAGTTATGTATAACACCCAGTGCTCATCACAACACATGCCCTTCTTAATACCCATCACCCTTTTACCCCCTCCTCTCTGAAACTCTCAGTTCGTTTCCCGGCGTCCATAGTTTCTCATGGTTTGTCACCCTCTCTGATTTCTCCCCCTTCAGATTTCCCTCCCTTCCCCTGTGGTCCTCTGTGCTATTGCTTATGTTCCACATACGAGTGAAACCATATGATAATTGTCTTTCTCTGCCTGACTTACTTCACTTAGCATAATCCCTTCCAGTTCCATCCATGTCAATGCAAATGGTGGGTATTCATCCTTTCTGATGGCTGAGTAATATTCCATTGTAGATATGGACCACATCTTCTTTATCCACTCATCTGTTGAAGGGCATCTCGGCTCCTTCCAAAGTTTGGCTCTTGCGGACATTGCTGCTAAATCACCTCTCTTTTCAGTTTCCCAAGCCACTATTGGAGTCTTCACGAGTCTGGTTCTGAAACTCCCCTTTCCTGCTGCACTTCCTCTCCAGGGTGATTGCATCAATCCCTATGTCTTTTAGTGATACTCAAATCGACCCCTGCCACAGACCTGTCCCCAAGCTCCAGCCCGCAAGATCCAATTCCCTACTCACCATCTCTCCACGGAGCCCTGACAGGTATCTCAGGCTCCACAGGTCTCCTAAACTGACCCCGTAGTCTTTCCCTGCAAACCACCTGCTCTCTAGGCATCCCACCGATGCAGTCACACTGCCACCCTTCCTGTTGTTACCCATGGTGCCCCGCAACCACGCCAACCATCCCCAAGCTCGGCTGATTCCATCTCCTCTCCATCCCCACCAGCTACTTCATTTCAAGTTCCTTAAAGTGCACCGGGCCTGGAAACTCCATCCGAAGTCCCCAAGGAGACCTGCACACCAACTCCACATCTCAGTATCAGTGCTCTGGGCTGTATTTTAGAATCACTTGGCTTTGTTTTTTAAATTATTAGGCCTTGCCCCAAAGGTGGTCAGAATCTCTAGGGTGGGGCTTAGACAGCAGAAACTTTTAAATCTTAGGTGATTCCAAAATGCAGCCAAGGTGGAGGACAGCTGTGTCGGACTTGTGGTGAGAAGCGGGACCCTGATGCCAGAGCAAATAAACGGAGGAGATGATGGACCTTGGCGCTGGGTTAGTACCCCATGGTTTCCCAGCAGCCAGCTCTTCTGGCTGTGGTGGCCCAACAGTAAACAAACACCCTTTCTCTTGTCTTTCTTTTTTTTTAAGTTTTGACAGTGGTTTTTTTTTTAATTTTTTAAAATTGTGGTTAAAAAACACAAAACATCAAATTTGCCATCAATCATTTTTAAGTGTATAGTTCATTAGTATTAGCAATATCATAGTGTTGTACAACACATTTCTAGAATGTTTTCATCTTGCACAATTGAAACCCTACACCCATCAAATAGCAATTCCCCCTTCTACCCTCCCCACATCCCCTGGAAACCACCATTCTACCTTCAGTCTCTATGATTCTGACTACTGTAAGTACATCCCAGAAGTAGAATCACACAGTACTTACCTTTTTGTGCCTGGCTTATTTCACTGAGCACAATGTCCTCAGGGTTCATCCATGTTGTAGCATGGTTCAGAATTTCCTTCCTTTGAAAGGCCAAGTAATATTCCATTGTAGGTATACTGACTGCCAACCAGTTGTCCAAAGTAGTTGTAACACTTTACACTCCCTCCAGCAGAATGTGAAGGTTATAGTTGCCATGGAGATATTCTCAAGGGGGTTAAAGTCAATGAGTTTTCTATGGTGAGTATAAAATATTCTGTTTGGATTTAATGAGTAAGTATATTCTGGATGATCTTGGGGACCTGACATAAGTAACTTGTGTTACCTTGTCTGCTTCAGCACTGGTTTTGGTGATTGTGATGAATGGAAATGGCAGTGTTTCTCGGTCTTGAGACCATGGAATATATTCTCAAGAGTCCACAAATATATTTTTGGGGTCTTCATATTTTCATGTTTGAAAATCACCATTTATTTGGTTTAATCATAACAACCACCTTATAACGTAGGTACTATTAAACCCTGTTTGACAGATGAGGAAACAGAGTCAGAAAGGAGAAATGATTCACCTAAGGTCACACAGATTGTGAGTGGGGTAGTCAAGACTCAGAAGCAGGTCTGATTGCAAAGCACTTTTTGATTATAAAGCACTAACTAGTAAACTACCTTCATGAGGATGGTTCTTATTCATCATTTTTTAAAATAGCTTTATTGAGATATAATTCATATACCATACAATTCACCTATTTATAGTGTACACTCATTGCCTTAGTATGTTCACAGAGTTCTGCAGCCTTCACCGCAATCAACTGTAGAATACTTTCATGACGACCAAAAGAAGCTCTACATCCCATAGTCATCACCTTCCAATCTCCCTATTCCCTGATGAGCCTTAAACAGCCACTAATAGCTTTTGTGCTTATAGATTTGCATATTGGGGATATTTCATATAAATGGAATCATTTAATATATGGTGCTTTGCAACTGGTTTCTTTACTTAGCATAATGTTTTCAAGGTTCATGCATGTTGTAGCATGTATTAGGATTCCATTTATGTCATGGCCCAATAATACTCCACTGTATGGATAGACCACATTTCTTTATCCATTCACCAGCTGATGGGCATTTGAGTTGTTTCCACCTTTTGACTATTGTGAATAATGCTGCTGTGAACATTTCTGTACAAGTTTTTGTGTGGATGCAGTTTTCATTTCTCATGGATATATGCCTAGGAGTGGAATTCCAGGGTCAGGTGGTAACTCTATGTTTAGCTTTTTGGGGACTGTCAGACTGTTTTTCCAACCACTGCACCATTTTACATTCCCACAGGTAGGGTACGAGGGTTCCAATTTTCTACAACCTCACTAATACATGTTATTATATTACTTTTTAATATTTTCTATCTTAGTGGGTGTGAAGTGATATCTCATTTTGGTTTTGATTTGCATTTCTCTGATGGCTAATAAGGCTGAATATCTTTTTATATGCTTATGGACCATTTGTATATCTTCTTTGGAGAAGTGCCTTTCAGGTCTTTCGACCTCTTGAAATTGGGTTGTCTTTTTATTGTAGAGTTGAAAGAGTTCTTTTACATATTCTGGATAAATTTCCCTTACAGATATATGATGTACAAAATTTTTCTCCTGTTCTGTGCATCCACTTCTGTCTTCTTTCTTTTCTTTTCTTTTCTTTTCTTTTCTTTCTTTCTTTCTTTCTTTCTTTCTTTCTTTCTTTCTTTCTTTCTTCTTCTTTCCTCTTTTGAGAGAGAGAGAGAACACATATGGGGGAGAAGGGCAGAGGGAGAGGGAGAGAGAGAATCTCAAGCAGACTCCACACTCAGTCTGGAGCCTGACACAGGACTTGATCTCACATCCCTGAGATCATGACGTGAGTCTAAATCAAGAGTTGGATGCTTAACTGACTGAGCCCCCCTGGTGCCCCATTGCCTCTTCATTTTCATGATGAGGACTGTTGAGTCACAGGGTTTTAATTCTGATGTCAATTTACCAAATTTTTCTTCTATTGCCTGGGCCTTCAGTGTCATACCTAAGAAACTACTGCCTAATCAAGGGTCATGAAGATTATTGCCTATGTTTTCTTCTAAGAGTTTAATCGTTTTGGCTCTTATATTTAGGTCTATGATCCATTTAGAGTTAATGTGAGTATATGTTGTGAAGTAGGGGTCCAAATTCATTCTTTTGTGTGTGGATATCCAGTTGTCAAAGCACCATTTGTTGAAATAACTATTGTCTCTCATTGAATGTTCTTGGCACTTTTCTCAAAACCAAATATATCTCTAGATATGTGGGCTTATTTCTGGATTCTCACTTTTATTTCATTGATCTGTGGGTCTATCTTTATGCCAGTACCACACTGTTTTGATTGCTGATAAAGGCAGTAATTTCATACTAAAGAGTAGAAAACTGAGGAGATCTACAAAGGCACTAAGAAAAAAAGATGGGTGGGATGGGGAAGTTTCCTGGTAGTAGCCAAGAAGTGAATGGTCTTCAAGTTGCATAAGAGAAAACTGTTGAAAAGAAGTGGGGTGATGAGCATCTCCATAGAAAAATATAGTCACACTATCTTGGAAGCATTTTAGGTAAGACATCCAAAATATTAGGCAATGCTGAAAGATGGGAGAGAACAGAATGAAGCAAGGAATGAGAGTGGCTGTAGGGCAGGGCTTGGAGGAAACTCCCTCTGCCTGCCGAGTGTGCAGATGATGAGAAAGGATGGCAGCCCAGTTCAGGAAAGCTCTTGAAGGGGTTGTTGAGAAAATGCCCACTCTCTCCAATCAGAGCATCTTGGTTTACCTAGCACCCCCACCCCCCAAGGAGGAGCCAGGGGTGGTGCTTTGTGATGTCTAAGCTCCCACCCACCTGCGCATTTCCCCTACTGGCTGGGGCAAGTGCCTAGCTGAACAAACAAAGCCAAAGGGCGTGGCTCCTCATTGTACTGGTAAGGGGTGTTTTACAGTCTGGTCAGGAGCTCTGGAGAAGACCACTGGGAGGCTTCAACATGGTTAAAGTTACCAGGAAGCCAGAGAAAGCTAGCACAGTTATGGAACAACCAACCCTAAGCACAAAACAGTTAACCTCAAGCACAAAAAGAAAGAAGAGGAAGAACCGCNNNNTCGACCCAGACCCATATGTAGTGGCAAGGTGAGACCACCTCACTCAAGTTCCTCCTCTTCTTTCCCATTGATTCCCCTCCCCCAAGACTCCCACCCTTTCCTTGCCTGGCATAAAACCCCTCATTAGCCTTTGCCCCTTCTCATGAATCCTGACTATCCATTCAGTCCCCCATCTTCTTCCTCCAACTCATTGCCCTTCTGGAATCACCCTGTTTGCCCTTCCAGGTGAAGAAGATGCAGAGGGGAATGAAAAGACTGCTTCACGGAAGTTCAAGAAAAAAATCCTCTCGTTCTAGTACAAGAATTCCAAGAAAGGTAAAGAGAGTGAAAAAAGCCAAGAAATTTCGGCCTTTAGCAAAGGTTGAATAGCAGCCTAAGTCCAAAGCACTAAGGCCTGGCCTGAAAGACCCTACAACGGCAATCCTACAAGATATGACACCATCCTGGAGCAGAGATGGTAGTGATTAAAATGAAATCAACAACTTTTGAGAAGCCCCTTTTTCCAGGAGGTGTGTGTGTGTGCACGCGTGTGTGCAGGTTCTCTGGTTATGAAGAACAAGGGAAAGAAAGGAAGAGACAGATTGTGAGAAGGAAGAAGCTGAGGTTCTGGGCAGTTGGGGGCTACATTGACAGGTCCACAGTTAGCCAGACATTATGGATAAAGACTGGTTGAGGACTGAACATTGAAGACAAACTTCCATTCCTAACATTTAACCCACAGGCAAGGAGGAAAAAGTGCTTGAGGTGTGTGTGTGTGTGTGTGTGTGTGTGTGTGTGTGAGGTAGAGAGAGACAACATCAGTGTTTAGATTGCCAGAACCTGAATGGAGAGAGGTGTGATGTGTGTTGGGTGAAAGGGTCACCCCCTAATAAAAGTAGACAAAGAGACTACCTTCAGGCCACCGACTTCATAGCAGTGTTTGCTTTCCCCCATACTATGCAGGAAACAACTAAATGCCCTCAGAAGAACCCTAAATGCATCCTAATAAAAGTTATTGACAGCACTCCCAAGGACTAAAATAATGGTGTTTAGATGCCACAAACCCAGCACAAATGAGGTCCCTTTTTTTGCTAAGAAAATTTAGGATGAAGCAGTGTCCTATCAGGTTAAGGAAGCCTTTGACCAATCATTAGTTGACCCTTAAGCTAAAAGATAGAAGATACTTTAGTGATTACACACAACAAAGAATATAGACTTTACAGAATTAGTTCAGGAAAGTCACCAAACCTCCAAAACAATAACATATCCCAATAAGTAGATATCCACATACAATGAAGGAAATTCGACCCCCCCTCATACCATATTTAAAAAATAAACCAAAGACCTAAATATAAGAGCTAAAACTATTTAACTCTTAGAAGAAAACATTGATGTAGATCTTCATGACCTTGGACTAGGCAATGGTTTCTTATATATGATACCGAAAGTATAAGCAACCAAAGAAAAAATAGATAAATTAGATGTCATCATGATTAAAATCTCTGGTGCATTGTAATTAAAATCTCTGGAGAAAATACTTGCAAGTCATATATCTGATAAGGATCTAGTATTCAGAATATATAAATAACTCTTTAAACTCAATTAAAAAAGCCAGAGAAGTCAATTAAGAAATGGGTAAAGGATTTGAATAGATATTTCTCCAAAAAGATACAAAAAGGACAGTGAACTCATGAAAAGATGTTCAATATCACTAGGCATCAGGGAAATGAAAATCAAAACCGCAGTTAGGTACCATTTCTAGACATTTCTGAACACAATTAGACACCCACTAGGATGGCTGTAACTTTTTAAAAATGAAAAATAACAACTGCTGGTGAGGATATAGAGAAGTAGGAACCCTCACTCATTTTGCTCTTTGTAATGTAAATTGGTGCAGCCAAGGTGAAAACTAGTTCGGCCTTTCCTCAAAATGTTGCACATAGAGTGGTTATATGACCCAGCAAATCCAGTCCTAAGTATCTAACCGAGAGAATGGAAAATATATGGCCACACAAAGACTTGTACACAAGTGTTCATAGCGGCATTAGTCATAATAGTCCCAAAATAAAAACAACCCAGACATCCATCAATTGAAGAACAAATAAACAAAATGTGATCTCTCCATACAATGGAATATTATTCAGCCATTAAAAGCAGTGATGTATTCATACATGTGACAACATGGATGACCCTTGAAGACATGATGCTAAGTGAAAGAAGCCAGACACAAAAGACCACATGCTATATGAGTTCATTCATATTATATGTCCAGAAAAGGGAATCCTACAGAGGCAGAAAGTAGATTAGTGTTGCTTAGAACTGGAGTGGGGAGGAATGAAAGAGGGTGGAGGCGACGGCAGCTAAAGGGTACAGGGTTTCTTTTTGAGGTGATGAAAATGTTTTAAACCAACTGGGGGGATGGTTGCCTGGATCTGAATATGTTAAAAACCATTGAATTGTCCATTTTAAATAGGTGAATTTTATGGTCTGTGAATTATATCTCAAGAAAGCTGTTAAAAAATCAACAGGAACCCTCAGTTTGTTTCCTATACAGTTGCTGGAGGGGAGGTGGGTGGGGGGATGGGGTAACTGGGTGATGAGCATTAAGGAGGGCGCGTGATGTAATGAGCACTGGGTGTTATATGCAACTGACGAATCACTAAACTCTACCTCTGAAATTAATAATATACACTATATGTTAATTAATTGAATTTAAATAAAATAAAATAAAGTATCAACAGGAAAAAGTCTCCGGCAAGAGTGCACTCTATAGATTTAGAGTCTCGTGCGAAGGTTCTGGTACGACTAGACTGACAGTCCCACTGGGCTGTTTCCAGTGGGGAAAGAAGATATTTCCAACAAAGACATTGGGGTGCTATTACCAAAAGATGGAGCGATGGATGCTTAAACCCCTCCCAAGAATTATAACTTTACTTGCAATAACATCCTCACATACTACCATGGACTGCCAGGCCCTAGATGACCCATTACCGCCTGCCTCTCCAATGTCATCTTCTATGGCTCTTTCTTTTCCTCCTTCTCATTGCTGCTCCTCAGACAACCTAAGCTTGTTCCCGCTTCAGGGCATTTTTATCAGTTGTTTCCTCTGCCTGCAATGCTTTCCCTCCAGGTCTTTGCAGGGCTTCCTCCTTCTCATCATCCCGCTCTCAGCTCAAAGGTTATCTTGAGAGGTGTTTCCTCTGACTCCCCTCCCTCCAGTTGCTACTTTGTCTTCATAGTCATCGGTCATTATTTGATGATATTTCTATTATGCTTCTGTGTTTACTTCTGTCTACCCTTCTCCCTTGATGGAATGTAAGTCTCATGAGATCAGGGACCATGTTTGTTCCATCCGTCACGAGAGTCCCAACATCGAGCATGGGGTTTAGCACATGGTAGAATCTCGGGAAGAGTTTGTTAAATGTACAAGTAATTAAAAAACCCCAAATCTACTGAAATGAACTTTCTACACCATACGCTATCACCTTTTTTGGACATGGGCAATGGAAAGGAAGATGGGTGGTGAACAGAACCCTGAGGAGAGGAAAAATTAGGACGTTCGGAGCTTGGTCGTAATTGTTTTATGGAGTGAGAGTACCAGGATTTCCTGAAACCCGTAAAGCAGAGAAGTTGGTGCTCTGAATGGGACCTAGACAGCCGTTCTCTGGGCTGCTGTGGCCCACCACCTTCTCTCCCTCTTTATTTTCACGCTCTCAGGGACCCTCCTCCGTCTCTGTCTCCCCGAGGTCCTGGCAGCTCTCTGTTTCTTTGCTCCTGAAAGCACCATTCACGGAACTGGGCATGGGTCAACGCCAGTTCCCGCCGCCTTCAAAATCTTTGCAGCTCGTGTTGCCGCGTACCAGCGTGCCCCGAACATGGGTGCCCTCCCTCTCCTGGAGGCATCCGGCTTGTGCGAGCTTCCACCGCAACGGAGTCCCCGTGTCGAGGGCGGTCTCTGAAATGGCTCCTCGTGCGCGGCTCCGAGGCTCCCGCCGAGCTGGGAAGGCGACAGATGACAGATTGCTGCTGCTGGGCTGGTCCCCAGTCCCCGGCCAGCCCTTGCGGCCGAGTGGACGAGTATCGTGCGCCCCAGCGGCACCACGGAGTGGCAGCACAGAGGCACACGGACTCGGGGCCAGTCCAGAGCCGAGCGTCCCCCCGCACGGCCCTGCTTTCCCCCAGCAGCTCACGCGTGAGCAGGCAGCGCTCCGTGAAGGTGGCAACGGGCCGGGGCTGTCCGTCGATTCTGGGAGGTTCTTCAGGCCGCCGCACAACTAGAGGAATGGCTACTAAGCAATGGTCTTGGTGTTTATAACCGTTTGAAGCGACACTGCCTTTTTTCATTCATTGTTTTATTACATCGACAACTTTATCCACACACTGTTTTATTACATAATTCTGGCCTTGTTACGAATATATATTTTTATTCTGCTTTTTTTAATATTGTTTCATAGGCATTTGCTATTACATATAATTTGTAAACCTACCGTTGTCAAGGTTGTATAATAGTCCATCTAGTATAGTGGTTTTCAACCAGGGGCGATGTTGTCCCCCAGGGGATATTTGGCAATGTTCGGAGACTTTTTTTTATTTTTATGGAGGTATAATTGACGTATACCATTATGTTAGTTTCAGGCATACAATGTAATGATCAATATTTGTATATATTGCAAAATGATCTCCACAGTAAGTCTAGTTACCATCCGTCAGCACACAAAATCACCAAAAAATTCTTTTCTTTTTTTCCTTCTGATGAAGACTTCTAAGTTTTACTCACTTAGCAACTTTCAAATATGCAATACAATTTTATTAACTATAGTCACCATGCTGTACATTACATCCCCGGGACTTACTTATCTTATAACTGGAAGTATGTATGTTCTGAAATGGGTGAAGTGGGTCAAGAGGTACAAACTTACGGTTCTAAAATAAAGGGGCATTGATTTTGGATGCTACCAGTGAGGAGACCCTGGAGCCAGGAGGCACTTACTCCAGAATAGGCTTCCCCCATCCCAGCCACCAGGCCTTGGAGACCCATAGACAGCCCATTTAAACCGTAGGTATACGGATGAGATTGTGGGAATGCAGGCTGAAATCTGATCTGGGAAGAGAAGACAGGAAAGTGGAGGTAAATAGTAGCCCAGGTTTGCAAGGTCCCAGACTGAGTCATTCCTTCTGAGGTTGTTTCCCCCTTGGCCTTGATGGAAATGAATTAATTTGGTCATCCTGCCCTGGCTGCCCATTTCTGTCTTCAGCGTTGAGTAGGAGTCCACGGAAGATCAAGGCTTTCTGTGGGCAAGTCCTTGGGGCCACTGGCCATTAGTTCTCCTCCATCTTTCTCCTCCTGTGGATTTAACAGGCTTAGTGCCACACTTAGACCCACGCAGGAAGAGCTCCGCTCTGGTCCCTGTGCTTTAGAGGGCCTCACTTTGAGGAGGAGACAGTAGAATCAGAGATGTGTCTTCACAGGGCCCCGGCCCCCTTCTAGACCACACAGCAGATATCTGGGAAGCTGAAATTCCCTGCCTGAATAGCCACAAGCCCGTTTCCAGAGCCTTCATAAGCTCCTTTCCAGAGCCTGCCTTCCCGGGGACACACCCACAGTTAATGTGGGCACCTGCGTGCCTGAGGGGTGGCCAGGAGGTGACTGTTTGTCATTTGGGGAGAGCGGGGATGAAACTTAGAAGCACGGGCTAGTAAGTCCACATAAGCGTGTGTGAGGCCCACTTCTGTGAGGGGAGAGCCCAGAGTGAGGAGAGAAGCAGGATAGTTAGCGGGTCACTTGCTGGAGGCTGGTATTCTCCATGTCACTACATTTATTTTTTTTTAAGATTTTATTTATTTATTTGAGAGAGAGAGAGAGAGAAAGCACGAGCAAGGGTGAGTGGCAGAGGCAGAGGGAGAAGCAGTCTCCCCGCTGAGCAGAGAGATGGAGGCAGGAGATCCCAGGACCTGGGATCATGACATGAGCCGAAGGCAGTCACTTAACAGACTGAGTCACCCAGGTGGCCCTCCATGTCACTACATTTAGGGGTAGAATTTTGAGTCCAAGAATTTTGAACCTGGCCTTCCAGGTTGTTATGAAGGTATATTTGTCGAGGTAGAAGGATAGGACAGTTTGTTAGCTGTAAAGCTTTTAAAAGAAAACATAGGAGAAAATCTTCCTAATCTTGGATTAGGCAAGAATTGCATAGATATGATTTTTTTAAAAAGCATAATCCATAAAAGAAGAAAAGATCATAAATTGGGCTTCATCAAAATTAAACACTTAGGCTCTCCTAAAGCGTTATTAAGAAAGTAACAAGATAACCTACAGAACTGGAGACAGTAATTGCAAATAGGCCTGATAAGGAACTTCGATCCACAATATAAATAAAACTCTTACATTTCAATAATAAAAAGATAACACAATTGATTCCATTAAAAATTTCAACACAGAACATTTATGAATGGCTAGTAAGCTCATGAAAAGCTCAACAGCACTTGCCATCAGAGAAATGTAAATCCAAACATAACGAGAGGCCACTTCACACTTGCTAGAATGGCTCTAAGTTTTAGAAATGGGAAATAACGTGCTGGTGAGGATGTGGAGAAACTGGACCCCTCATCCATCGCTGGCGGGGATGGAACACGGCCCAGTCACTTTGGAACACAGTTTGGCAGTTCCGCAAAAAGTTAAACCTAGACTTACCGTATGATCCAGCAAGTCCACTCCAAGGATATACCCAGAAGAACTGAAAATATTTGTCCAAACGAAAACTCGCACACAAACATTTGTAGTAGCATGAATCACGGCAGACGAAGCAACCTGAATGTCCATCGGCTGATGAATGGATAAAAAAACTGTGGTCTAGCCATGCAGTCGGGTATCGTTCCTCCCTCAAAAGGAACGAAGCGCAGATACCGGCTATGCCATGGCTGAACTTGAAAACATCATGCCGAGTAAAAGAAGCCAAGCCCCAAACGCTCCATATTGCTGATTCCATTTACACGGAATGTCCGGAACAGGCAAACCCACAGAGACAGAGAGCAGATCAGCGGTTGCCCAAGGTCTGGCAGAGGTTGGGGATAATACACAGTGGCCGAATGAGCCCGAGAGATCCCCTCGTGGTGGGAGAAATGTTCTAAACCTTGAGAGTGCCGATGGGTGCACCAATATACAGTTGCTGAAAATCATTGACTCGTGCATTGAAAATGGATGATTTTATAGTATTTAAATTATGTGTCGGTGAAGCTGTTAATAAGACAAACAAACCCTGAAACCACAGCCTCCGAACAGAGTCCTGGGGATGTGTCACCAGCGGTCTTGCTGACAAGCCCGTCACAATTTAGAATCTCTACTTCTCACGCTCATTTCAATTCTTTGCCCTCTGCGAATTGCTCACGATAACCTAGATTTCTTCCTGATCTGGGAGATAAGCTTGGGACAGCGTCTGACTTCTGAAGCCGTTACTTTTCAGAAATTCCATCCTCTCCCCACCTCTTTGCATCATTAAACCCTACGCCTATTAAAAAGCAAAGACTATGGATTCTGGGAAACAAACTGAGGGCTTCAGAGGGGAGGGGGTGGGGGAATGGGATAGGCTGGTGATGGGTAGTAAGGAAGGCACATATTGCATGGTGCGCTGGGTGTTATATGCAAATAATGAATCATGGAACTCTACATCAAAAACCAGGGATGTACTGTATGGTGACTAACATAATATAGTAAAAAAAAAAATTATTATTAAAAAAAAAAAAAGCAAAGACAACCGAACTTGCGGCATCGCGGGAGACAAGGGGCACGGCCCCAGCTCGGCAGCAGTCTGTCGAAAACCCGGGTTTTGGTTTTTGCTTTCAGGAGTCCGGATAGGGAGCTGGCAGTCGGGGAGTTGTCTATGATAAAGCTCCATCCATCCCAACCCTCCAGAATGCTGATTTCTTCCTACCACTCAGCCAGTCTCGGCAATCTCTAGTGTCATTGTATTCTGCCACCGAGCTATCCGCTCTGCAATCCAGACATGCAGGCCTTCCAAATGCTGAATGGAGTCATTAGCTGTGCGGAGAATGGAAATTCGTGGATATGGTAGAGGGTTGGGGAGAAGCTATTTTTTTAACGGAGACAAAGAGCAGAACATCTGCAGCCTTCTGCCAGGAGACCCTGTTTTCCTTTCTTCTTTAGGAGTTTGGAATGAAGTCCAGAGAGGGCAGTAGAAAAATGAGAGTTGGACTGAACCAACATACTCCAGAAAGGGGGGTCGGGGCTGGGAGGAAATGCTCTCCTCCGAGAGCACAATGGCTGCTTCCCGCAGCAGGCAGCAGGAGCGGCAGGTGGGGAGCAGGGAGGACGCCAAGCCCTTCTGCTGCCTGTGTGGGGGAGTAGGTAGCACCTGCACTGCTGTTTCAAGTGAAAATGCCGCCTAGCAATAGAGGACGCCAACCTGTAGGAAGCAAGGAGCTGGAGAGACAAAAGTAGTCCAAAGCCAGAAAAGAACATTAAGAAATCTTTTCTTAGGAACTTGATTGTGTTTCTACAGAGCAGTGCTGTCCCACACAGTAGTCCCTAGTCACATGTTGCCCTTTAAATTTGAATTAATTAAATTTAATTAAATTAAAATTGCACTTCTTTAGCTGTACGAGCCGCATTTCAAGTGCCCGCTAGCTGGTAGCTACCATACTGGAGAGTGTAGGTACAGAACATTCTCGTCATCACAGAAAGTGCTTTTGAATGGCACTGTTTAATCTGGGAGAAAATGGAAAGATATTTTGTCTGGGCCCACCTGTTTATCCTATAAGCAGGGAAACACTATCTGTTGAAGAAATATGATTTTATTTTTTTATTTTTTAAAGATTTTATTTATTTCACACACACACACACACACACACACACACACACACACACACAGCACAAGCAGGCGGAGCAGCAGGCAGAGGGAGAGGGAGAAGCAGACTTCCCGCTGAGCAGGGAGCCCGATGCAGGGCTCCATCCCAGGACCCTGGGATCATGACCTGAGCCAAAGGCAGACGCCTAATGACTGAGCTACCCAAGTGCCCTAAGAAATACGATTTTATAGATTAAATTCAGGCCAAGAGACATTGTTGATATACGTACGTGTAGCTCCTGGCCTTCATTCAGTGGTTCTCAAACCTGGCTGTACCTTAGAATCACCTGGAGAGCTTTTAAAACTCCCAATGTTCAGACCACAAAGCTGACCAATTAAAATCAGAATCTCTAGGGAGTGGGATTGGGCATCAGGTTTCTTAAAAAAAAAAAAAACGTAGAGAATAATTTGTGTTTTAAAGAAGCATTTCAAAGATACTACAGAGTTCCCATATATCCCACACTTAGTTTCCCATATTATTAAAATCTTATGTTAGGGGCGCCTGGGTGGCTCAGTCGTTAAGCGTCTGCCTTCGGCTCAGGGCGTGATCCCGGCGTTCTGGGATTGAGCCCCACATCAGGCTCCTCTGATGGGAGCCTGCTTCTTCCTCTCCCACTCCCCCTGCTTGTGTTCCCTCTCTTGCTGGCTGTCTCTCTCTCCATCAAATAAATAAATAAATAAAAATTCTTTAAAAAAATAAATAAAATCTTATGTTAGTATGGTATTTTTGTCACAGTTAACAAACCAATATTGATACATTACTATTACGAAGGGCTATACTCCATTCAGATTTTCTTAGTTTTTACTTAACGTCCTTTTTCTATTCCAGGATCCCATTCAGGATATATACCACATTACATTTAGTTGTCTTGTCTCCTGGGGCTCCTCTGTGGTATGACAGTTTCTGAGACTTCCCTTTTCCTTTATTATCTTGACAGTTTTGAGGAGTACCAGTCAGGTATTTTGTAGAATGAACCTCAGTTGTGACTTGTCTGGTGTTTTTCTCATGATGAGACTGAGGTTATGGGTCTTTAAGAAGAAAACCACAGTCCCAAGATGGAGTCACTTATGCTAGGCCAAGTCACCAAACCAGGGCTTACTATCTAACCTAATTGTAGTTTCAACCTCTCTGAGAAGTGTAGTCCTAACTGGTCAGTTGGGAATTTCCTGGTCAGCACCAATGTGGTAATCTGTTCCGTGGGCCCTCACTGTCCACCTCCCAAAAGAAAATGAGGTAATCTGCATGATAAGACCTCTTGCTCTTCCCCCTAAGGGAAGGTGATCTTGCCTGAAACAATCCTTTCTTTCTTTTGCTAATAACTTCCTTGCCCCACCCTCCTTCCTATAAAAAACCTCCCATTTTGTACAACTCCTTTGAGTATCTCTCTAATTTGCTAGATAGGATGCTGCTTTAAGTCCTGAATTGCTTAATAAAGCCAATTAGATCTGCAAATTTACCCAGTTGGATTTTTTTAACAGGGTTTTGGAAGGAAGATCACAGATGAAGTGGCCTTTTCATCACATTCTGTCCAGGGGAGGTACGGGCTATCAATAGGGCTCATCACTGTTGATGCTGACCTGGGCAAGAGAATGTTTGTTAGGGTTATCTGCCATAAACTTACTCTATTTCCTCCCTTCCCATAATGTACTCTTTAAAAAAAATTATTTGTTTATTTGAGGGAGGGGAGGGCAAAGGAAGAGGGAGAGAGAATCTCAAGCAGACTCCCCGCAGAGCTCCATCTCAACTGAGCCACCCAGGCTTCCCTGGATGTTGAATTTTTTAAGAACTTTTTCTCTTTCTATTGAGATGGTCACATGAATTTTCTTGATTCTCTTAAAATGGTAAATTACGTTCATTAATTTTTGAATGTTAAATCTACTTTGCATTCCTGGTGTAAACTCCATTTGGTTCTGATGTACTATCTTTTTTTTCATGCTTTTGGATTTGATTGAATAACTTTTTAAAGAGTTTTTACAGCTATATTCAGGAAGGCTATCCACCTGTAGTTTTCTTTCTTAAAAAAAAATCTTTATCTGGTTTGGGTTGAAGAGTAATACTGGGGGCGCCTGGGTGGCTCCGTCGGTTATGTGCCCGACTCTTGATTTTGGCTCAGATCATGATCTCAGGGTTGTGATATAGAGCCCCACGTCAGGCCCCCTGCTTAGCGGGGAGTCTGCTTGAGATTCTCTCTCTCCTTCTCCCTCTGCCCCTCCCCACACTTGCATGGCCTCTGGCTCTCTCTCTAAAATAAATAAAGAAATAAAGAAATAAATCTTTTTAAAAAAGATTAATACTGGCTTGACAGAATGAGTTGGGAAGTTGCACCTCCGCTTAATTTTCTGGAAGTGTTTGAGTTGAATTTTCAAAACATATTTGCTAGAATTCACCTCTGAAGCCTAGCTGTGCCTGAGGTTTTCTTTGTGGGAGGTTTTTAACAAGTATTCAATTTCTTTAATAATGTTCAGCACTTTTCAGGTTACATATTTCTTCTTGGATGGGGCTTGGTAGTCTGTCTTTTAAGAATTTGTCTATCTCATCCAAGTTGTCATACTTATTGGCATAAAGTTATTTATAATATCATCTTTTTTTGTTTTTTAATTGAGGTAAAATATACATAACATACAATTTATCATTTTAACCATTTATAATTGCCCAGGTCAGTAGCATTAAGTACATTCACACTGTTGTACAACCGTCACCACCATGCATCCCCAGAACTCCTTTTATCTTGCACACTGGAAACTCTGTTCCTATTAAACAACTTTCCTTTACTTCTCCACAGCCCCTGGAAACCACTATCGCCCTTTCTGGCTCTGTAAATTTGACTACTCTAGTAACTAAGATAACTCAAATCATATAGTACTTGTCCATTTGTGACTGCCTTATTTCACTTAACATAATGTCTTCAAGGCTTATCTACACTACACCATGTGTCAGAATTTCTTTCCTTTTTATTTATCCTCTCATCTGTTGTTGGCCACTTGGATCGCTTCCAGTTTTTGGCTAGTGAGAGTAAGGCTGCTATGAGCATAAGTCTACAAATATCTGTTCAAGTCTCTGCTTGCAATTCTTTCAGATATATACCCAGAAATCAAAATACTAGAACACACAGTGATTCTATTTTTAATTCTTTGAGGAACAACCATACTGTTTTCCACAACACCTCACCATTGGACGTTCCCACCACCATCGCACAAGAGTGCCAATTTCTCCACATCCTTGTCAACACTTATTTTCTGTATCATTCTCTTTTCTTCTACCTTTTTTTAAAAAGATTTTATTTATTTATTTGACAGAGAGAGACAGCCGGCGAGAGAGGGAACACAAGCAGAGGAAGAAGCAGGCTCCCAGTGGAGGAGCCTGATATGGGGCTCGATCCCAGAACGCCGGGATCACGCCCTGAGCTGAAGGCAGATGCCTAACGACTGCGTCACCCAGGTGACCCTCTTCTACTTTTTTTTTTTAAGATTTATTTGAGAGAGAATGAGAGCAAGTCAGGGCAGGCAGAGGGAGAGGGAGAGGAGAATCTCAAGCAGACTCCCCACCGAGCGTGGAGCCTGATGCGAGGCCCAATCCCAAGACCCTGAGATCATGACCTGAGCCGAAATCAAGAGTCAGACACTTAACTGACTGAACCCCTCTGACTACTTTTAAGATTTTCTCTTTTTCACTGATTTCAAGCAATTTGATTATGATATATTAGTCCAGCTTTCTTCGTGTTTCTTTTTCTTCATGTTTCTTGTGCTTGGAATTGTTGAGCTTCATGGATCTGCTGGTTTATAGTTGTCATTAATTTTTGAAAAGTTTTGGCCATTATTTCTTCAAATATTTTTTGAATATTCCTTCTCTGTCTTTTGGAGACTTCAACTGTGTGTGTGTGTGTGTGTGTGTGTGTGTGTGTGTGTGTGTGTGTGTATATATATTTGGTTGTTTCAAGTTGTGCCATATTTCACCGATGCTGTTTATTTATTTATGCTTTTAGTTTGTTTTCACTCTGTGTTTCATTTTAGATGGTATGTATTGCTATGTCTTCATAGCCTTTTCATCTGCAATGTGTAATCTGCCATTAATCCCATCCAGTATATTTTTCATCTTAGACATTCTAGAAGTTGTTTTGGATCATTTCAAATGTTCCATTTCTCTATGTAACATGTCCAGTCTTTCCTGTAGTGTCTTGAACATATGGACTACAATTAAAATAATTGTTTTAATGCCCTTTTTCTATTAATTTCATCATCTGTTTAATTTCTCTGTCAATGTTAATAGACCTCTATCCTCATTTCAGGTTGTGTTTTTCTTCTTCTTTGCCTATCTGGCAAATTTTTATGGAATGTCAAGTATTGTCAGTTTCACCTTATTAGATACGGAATATTTTTATATTCCTGTAAATATTCTTGAGCTTTGTCCCGGGATGCAGTTATGTGGACATAGTTTGATCTTTTCAGGTCTTGCATGAGCAAAAGTTTTGTTAGTTGGGGCAAAGCATAGTTTAGACTAGAGGTGATTTTTGATTACCACTGAGGCAAGATCCTATTTATCACTTTAACCTAAGATTCGTCAACCTCTGTACTACTGACATTTTGGGACAGATAATTTCTTGTAGTGAGGGGCTGTCCTGTGCATTGTAGGATGTTTAACAGTATCCCTGACACTTACATACTAGATACTTCTAGCGTGCCCCCAACTGGGGCAACTAAAAACGTCTCCGGATTTTGCCAAATGTTCTCTTGGGGACAGAATTGCCTTCCATTGGGAATCACGGCTCTAACCGATTCTCCCTGAATGATGAGATTTCTCACACTAACTGGACAACAGATACTATTCCTGCCTGTGTGTGATCTCTGGGCACCGCTTCCTATAATCCTCCTTGGTGATTACTTTCCTGGTTGTGGGTAGTTTCCTCACTGGTACTGATTAGTAGTTTCCTGAATATTTGAGGGAGACACCCAAAGATCTCTGGACTTCTCTCTTTCTCTCTCTCTGCAGCTCTTCCCTCTCTGGAAATCTGTCATGTCAGCTCTAGTCATCTCTGTTTCTTCAGGCTCCCACCCTGTATACTTAATTCAGGAAGACTGCCTAGGTTGCCCCTCCCTGAGCAAACCCTGGAAACTTTCTTTAACTAGTAATCTGGGGCAATATGAAAGCTCACCTCATTCATTTTCCATATTTCAGGGATAACTCTTTTTTATTGCCTGATGTTCAATGTCTTGAGTGACATGTTTTGTGTATGTTGTCCAGTTTTTGTTTTTCTTTTCTTTTCTTTTCTTTTCTTTTCTTTTCTTTTCTTTTCTTTTCTTTCCTTTTCTTTTCTTTAAGCTGTTTCAAGTGGGAGGGTAAATACCTTCCATGATACTTTGTCTTAACTGGAAGCAAAAGTAACATTTAGTAGTTTGTGTTGTTTAACTTCTAAATATTTGGAGCTTTTCCAGATATTTTCATTATTTATTTCTAATTCAATTCCACTCTGGCCATAGAAAAGTCTCTGTATGATTTCAATTATTTTAAATATACTGAAACATGTTTTATGGCCCAACTTATGGTATATCTTGGTGAAATGTCCAATGTGAATTTGAAATGTCCTTTGTGCTGTTAGTGGATGGAATGTTTTGTAAACATTCATGTAGGTAAAATTGGTTAATAGTGTTGTTCTATTCTTTATATCCTTACTGATTTTTTTTAGTATACTTGTATCAATTACTGAAGGCAGAATATCGAAGCCTCCCAATGTAATCGTGGATTTGCCCATTTTTCATTTTGTTTCTATCAGTCGTTGCTTCATGTATTTTGATGCTCTGTTATTGATTTCATACATATCTAGAATTATTATGTCTTTTTGATGAATTGACCCCTCTATAATTATAAAACGTAAATGTCCCACACTAGCCTGGGTAATATTCCTTGTTCTGAAGTCTTCGTTGTCTGATGTTAACATAGCTAATCAGTTTTCTTATGATTACTGCTTTCAAGGTACATGTTTTTCCATCCTTTTACTTTTAACCTATTTGTGTCTTCATATTTAAAGTGGACTGCCTGTATAAATGTACATTTATATAATTACCAATTTGTTTGGATTTATTTTCTTTCTGTTTTCCCCATATGTTTGTGCATTTTTCTTCCTTTCCTGACTTTGTTCATATTATTATTTTATTAGCATTCCATTTAATCTCCTCTCTTGGCTTATTAGCTCTACTTCTTTGTTTTGTCTTTTCAGTAGTTGCCTAATATTTGCAATATACATCTTTATCTTATCATGGCCTGTCTTCAAATGATATTACACCCCTTAATACACTGGAAACCTCACAACATGTTCTTGCATTTTCCTTCCTATCCTTCATGGTATCATTTTCCTTCTACATATGTTACTAGCACCACAATGCATAATTATTGCTGCTTCAAATAGTCACTCAGCTTTTAAAGAAATTTAAAAGAATGTGAAGAAATCACTTAAATATTTACCTACATGTTTAACCTCTCCAATTCTCTTGATTTCTGTGCAGAGGTCCATGTTTTCATCTGGTATCATCTTCCTCCTGCTTGAAGAATTCCTTTAACATTTCTTATAGTGTGGGTCTGCTGGCAAGGAGTCAGGTCAGATTTTGTCTGGAAAATTCTTTATTTTACTTTTATTTCTGAAAGCTCTTTCCCCTGAGTATAACATTCTAAGTTGACAGTTTCTTTAGCACTTTAGAGTTGTTGTTCAGTTGTTTTCTGGTTTGCATAGCTTCTGGTGAGAAGTTTGTTATCACTCTTCTGTATATTCATATATATATCTCTCTTGTTCCTCCTCTCTGTTTCTGTGACTCCAATTATGTGCATGTTAAATCAGTTGATATTGTCTCACAGGTTGCCAGAAACTCTTTCCAACTTTGTCTTGAGTAGCTCCAGGGATTGTGGAGCCCCAGTACTCAGATGTGGTCCTTTTTGTTGATTGCTTCTCTTCCAATGTAATATCAGCCTCTCAGTAAGCACTACAGAATCTTTATTATAATTATTTTAGAGCCAGGAATTTTCCTCTGACTCTTCTTTCCTTTTGTTGTGTCTTACTAAGTAACATTAAGGCATTAAGCAGTTTAAACATGTGGCAATTGGTTACCTCCCCATCCACCAACACATTCCTTTTACTGATAGTTAGATGTTTGTATGTGTTTGGATATAGGTGTGTTTCTAATAACTTAAAAATTACAGTAGCAATCAATATTAACATTAGAAATTCAGAAAATACAGAAAAGGGAAAAAAGGAGAAAATAGAAATTATCCATATATCCCACCCCCAGCTGGAGATAATTGCTGCAAACCATTTGACATGTATATTTCTTACGCTATACATCCTTCTATCATAACTGTTACTATTTAAAATAAAAATTGAGATTATGTTGGGCATCTATTAAGCAACCTATTTTTTCACATAATATATTATGAATGAATGTCTTTGCATTGATTCAATATGCTTCTATTTTATTTACTCAACAGAGTACTTACTATATTTCAGGCACTGTTATAAGCACTTTACAAATATTAACTCGTTTGCTCCTCATGACATTACAACTAACAGATATTAATGACATCCCCCATTTCATAGAAGAGGACACTGAGGCATAGAGAAGTTTAGTAATTTGCCCAAGATCCTATAGCTAACCTTGTAAGTCATGGGGCCATATTCAAGCTCAAGCAGTCCAAAATATCATTTTTATTTCTGTTTATATACAATCTAGTTTCTGGTATATTTTTACTAAGGATCCTGATGCACCAGTAAGGCTCAGGTGAAGTCTCTATTGCCCCACGAATGGATTTTTTCCCCTACTGCCTAGCGTCCATTTCCCTTCCTCATAGTTCCCTGATTTCCTCTTAGGGACTCTTCTCCCACTGTGTTCAGTCTTGGTTGGACAATTAAATCTGGACACCTGGTGAAGCTGGGGGCATATGTATGACCTAAGCATAGCTAATTATATGCTGTTCCCTAGGACTTTGATTTTGGGGGGGTTTAAATTCATTTGTTTCACTATAATGTCAGCTGCATAAGGGCAGCGATTCTTAATTTGTTTTGTTCATGGCTGTATTTCCAGTACTTAGGACAGTTCTTGACATACTAGGGCTCAATAAATATTCATCAAATAAATGTATGAATATGTAAAACACTTGGCACAGTGCTAGTCACAGAGTAGATGCTCAAAAATTGGAGCTATTACCACCACCATCGTGATCATCATCATCATTATTATCTATCTCCCTCTACTGGAATGAAAGCCCCATGAGAATGGGGGTGTTGTCTGTTTTGTTTACTGCTGTATCCCTACCATGTACAACTGTGCCTGGTACATGGTAAGTACTTGTAAATATGTACTGGATGAATGAATGGATTCCAGTGGTGGTATATGCTTGGGTGAAGCTGCTGAGTGGTTCCAGACCCTCTGGAGCACCCTGGTTCTTGGCTCTTTCAAGCTTGGTTCTTTAGTTTTCTTTTTTTTTTTATAATAATTTTTTATTATGTTATATTAGTCACCATACAGTACATCCCTAGTTTTTGATGTAGTGTTCCATGATTCATTATTTGCATATAACACCCAGTGCTCCATGCAATACGTGCCCTCCTTAATACCCATCACTGGCCTATCCCAGTCCCCCACTCCCCTCCCCTCTGAAGCCCTCAGTTTGTTTCCCAGAGTCCACAGTCTCTCATGCTTCATTCCCCCTTCTGTTTACCCCCCCTTCATTCTTCCCTTCCTTCTCCTACCAATCTTCCTGCTACTTCTTATGTTCCATAAATGAGTGAAACCATATGATAATTGTCTTTCTCTGCTTCAGTTATTTCACTTAGCATAATCTCCTCCAGTGCCGTCCATGTTGCTGCAAATGTTGAGAACTCGTTCTTTCTGATGGCTGAGTAATATTCCATTGTATATATGGACCACATCTTCTTAATCCAGTCATCTGTTGAAGGGCATCTTGGCTCCTTCCACAATTTAGCTATTGTGAACAATGCCGCTATGAACATTGGGGTGCATATGGCCCTTCTCTTCACTATGTCTGTATCTTTGGGGTAAATACCCAGTAGTGCAATTGCTGGATCATAGGGTAGCTTTATTTTTGACTTTTTAAGGGACCTCCACACTGTTTTCCAAAGTGGCTGCAGAAGATATGAACAGACACTTTTCTAATGAAGACATACAAATGGCTAACAGACACATGAAAAAATGTTCAAAATCATTAGCCATCAGGGAAATTCAAATCAAAACCACCTTGAGATACCACCTTACGCCAGTTAGAATAGCAAAAATTGACAAGGCAAGAAACAACAAATGTTGGAGAGGATGTGGAGAAAGGGGATCCCTCTTACACTGTTGGTGGGAATGCAAGTTGGTTCTTTAGTTTTCTTATGACCTCTTGAGCTTTTCTATAGGCTTCCAGTACATTTTTGCTAAGTTACCCAGAATCTTTTTTAGTTGCTTACAGTCAAAGACCCCTAGCTGAAACACCACCCCACAGGAATGTCTCTCTCAAATCTGCAGCACTGTGGTGTTAACATCAGTGGAGGACCAAGGACACGTGAGCTGAGGTCTGATCTCTGTGAGTTGTTAAAGTTGGTATTGCTATGATTACTGACTCAATTCTGTCACTATTTGTTGAAATATTGGCATTTGAAGGGTCGGAAGAACATTTGAGGGCCTTGTGGGGATACTATCCAGTAGGGTATTTAATGTCAAGCTAGTCCTGGAAAAAGGGAGCCTGATGTTTACTTTGTCTGTGTTACTTATTTGGCAAGGACTCACAGTCTCCTGACATACTTTTTCATGTACCTGGCTGCTGTCTGTTTCCAGAGTGATTGCACATTTGTAAAAGGTAGTTGTTATCTTGCCTTGAAGGCAGAGATCCATGACTTGTATTTTGGGTGTCTAGCAGACAATAAAATTTAGTATCTGAAGACCTCAGTGTGAATCTATTCCTCCAACTTATTGGCCGAAGCAGTGTGAAGTCCAATTTTCAAGTAGCTTTGGTGATGTGGCACCAATGATATGAAAGAAAATGCCAGGCCCTCTTTATGACTGCCTCACACTTTTTTCATGACACCATTCCTGAAGGAGTCATGAAGTACTTCACTTTGTAGATCAATGTTAATTTAATAAGCACCACCTGTTTATTTTCTATGCTTTCTTAAATAGCTCAAAGGGACCAAGTAAAGGCTCTAAGATGATTTGTAACTAAGTGAGGAGGCTGCTTCATCAAAGGCTCCTTAGTGGGAAAGTAGTTGTTAAAATCCACAAAAAAATTGATTCTTTCTTCCCATCTAGGTGTGTATTCCAGTAGGTCTATATGTCCCTCTTCATCATTATTATTCAGCTTAATCTGAAGTCATTTACTGGCTCTCTTCCTTCAGATTATGGACATCTGAGCTGTTAGCATTTCCTCCAAAATATTAGTAATCAATAGTTGTACCAAAAGGATTTATAAATATGTAAGAACCATGTTTTCCTGGGTTAAATGGGTGACATTATGTTCCTGTGCCTCATCCTTTAGTGCTTCCAGACACATCATTTCCTGAAATAAAGCAAGAAAGTGCAAACTCAGTGAGCAAATAAAATCTTTCTTTGGTGGTTTTCTAGGACTAGTGTAGGAGGAAAACCCAGATTTCCTGGTAGATGAGTTTGTGAGAGATGCTGTCATAATGTCTTGAATAGAAGGCTCGAGGCCAAGTATGTAATCGAGCAAAACTCACTCTAACATTACTGTATTAGTAGGAGCCCATAATCCCCTCTGAGTGAGTTTACAATCGCAAGGCTGTTAGCCAGCCACAGTCACTCTGATTGTAATGGAACATGCCAGACCACATCTTAGCCACTTTGGGGACAGTTATGCCAGGAACATTGCTGTCCACCTGCCATCACACTGACCATCTTCTCAGACAATGCTGCCCATCTTAACAGCTGGCTTAGAAGTTGTTCTTGTGTGACTTGTTGGCTGCCAGCTTGATGATCTTGCTGCCAATCATTACAAACCCAAACATTTATTTTGTGTCACCTCCAGCTCAAGGTTTCTTAGATTCTCTCCAGCAGAACACAGATGGTATTCCCTTTAACACTTTCAATGGGTGGTCTGGCATTATGCAGGGCCTGGGAGCAGGACAAATTCAGACTGTGTCACAGACCTGTAACTTTCCCAAGCACTTCTTTTTCACCCCAGGAACCCACCTTCTGCAGAGCTTGCCATCTGGAGTGGAGATCTTTGGAAGAAGCAAGGTAGTGAATTACTGTGCACTCTCATCTGAGCTTCTTGGGATGGGAGGGATCTTTGGAAGAGCCCAGAGAAGGCTTGGGCTGGCACTCAACAAAATGGTAAGTAGAAGATTTGGTCTCTAACGCTATCACACTTGCTCTTCTCTCTACCCCTCCAATTGTCCAGATACCAGTCTTCCATTTCCTTCAGCAAGGAGAGGTGGCTGTAAGGCAGCAATGTGAAGGAAGAGAGGGAAAATGCCATGTGAAGATCTCAGGAAACTTGGAGTCAAGTTTCCTTTGGTTGTAAGCGACAGAAAGCTTCCTTCCTAGCTTAAACATGCAAGAGGACTTATTGGCAAGATACTGGGGTCGCTCCCAGAATTAGTGGAAGAGCTGCAGGAACCAAGGCAGCTCAGGAGACTTCAAGGTTGGAAATTGGGACTTGATAGGACCAGTGAATATGTGCTCACATGCTAGTGTGTGCTAGCGTACACTCTCCCTCCCTGCCTTGCTCTCTCTCCCTCTCTCTCTCTCTCTCTCTCTCTCTCTCGCGCGCGCGCGCGCACACACACACACACACACACGCACACACGCACACACGCACGATTTCTGCTCATTTCTTACTGGCTCCAAACTCTCCTACTGCATAGGAGCTTTCTTTCTTTACTTGGTGTAGAACATGGTTTCTGGCATCTTTGGGTTTACAAAAATCCCAGCTTGGAGACCCCAACAGAAAGAGAAAACGTCTTTGTTTTCTTGTCAGTATTTGAACATCCCTAAGGAAGGATTCTGGTTTTGAACATAATCCTGGGGTTTTAGTTGACCACAACTTGGCATAATGTGACGTGCAGCTGATGACAATGTGGCTGTGATCAGACCTATATTGATACAAGCAGACAGCCTAAACGGCTATGATGGATCCAAAGTATTCTCTATTTCTCTTTTTAAGAGGATGATGATTGAGTTTATGAGCCCTCTGAAGATCTGGAAACCACGAATTATGAAGTCAACTTGAACAAGCTAGGGACAGGGACACCTGGGTGGCTCAGTCAGTTAAGTGTCTGCCTTTGGCTCAGGTCATGATCTCAGGGTCCTGGGATCAAGGCCCATGTTGGGCTCCCTGCTCAGTGGGGAGTCTGCTTCTCCTTCTCCCTCTGCCTTACCCCTGCTTGTGCTCTCTCCCTCTCTCTCAAATAAATAAATAAAATCTTTTAAAAATAAATAAAAGAAGCTAAGCACAATTCATGTGGAAGAGAAGAGGCTCAGGTAGGGTTGGTTAAGGTGGTATGGGGACATGAAGACCATCTTCATATGATAAAGGGGAGGAACTAGGTTTACTGGCTGCTGTGGAGGTGAAATTGATAGCAATGCAGGGGCAGGAGTATCACGTAGTGGAAAGTTCATTGGTCTTAGAGTCAGGAGACCTAGACTTTGGTCTTGGTTTTGCCTCTGTCTGTTTAAGCATGGTTCAGCCATGGTTTAGATTGGCTGGGCTGTGACTCAGGTAAGATTGCTGGGATTGGGGGTGGTGGCGGTGGAACCAAAGGTATGGGCCAGGGTGAGGAGGCAAGTCTAAGTTCTTTACAGAGAGCTAGTGACAATATCCAAGCCCCAGTTTGAAGGTCCAGAGGTAGGCAGGAGTCACAAGGATATTATAGCAAGAGCAGGTCAGGAATTAGTTGGGGCAGGTTTTGGGGAATTGGTAAAAACCCTAGCAGGTGCTTGCTGCTTGCCTCTAGGTGTGTGAGGAGTCTGGGGGCGTACAACAGTTTAGAGGGTTAGGGCAAGTCATTATCCAACTGTGCGACTTTGGCTGAGTGTCCTCCCATGTCTTGGCCTCAGGTATCCCTGCTGCGAACGCTGGTTTTATGAGTTGTAGGAAAGAAATCTTGGGTATTCTATTAGAACAGCATTTTCTACCAATGAGAGCAGTCCACTCATGGATCTGGCAACCTTGGCAAGTAGAGGGAATTCCAGATCTATTGGCAAGATGAAGAGGCCTAAGTTCTGTTCTTCCTCTTTGAAGTAGTAGCTTTTCTAGAAAGGGTGAGAGCATGCCCTTCAGGTATAGCCTTTCAGTGGCATCTGCCTCTTCATGTTTGGCTGGCTTCTCCCAGTCAGTAGAGCTCTCACAGGAATCGGATGTTCTCTATTTCGCCACAGTAGAAAGTAATATAAACACTCCTCAGATATTCACTGGTGAGAGTGTTTTTGTTGTTGTTGTTTTTGTCTTCCTTTTGGAAAATCTCCACGGCTGCGCCATTTGGCTATCTGAAGCTTCTGCGTGCATTGCAAACACCATCTGTTATAACCCGAGACACACATACTGCATGTCATTAGTAATATAAGCCAGTGTTGCAGCTGTATGTGGCAGGGGAAAATGATGCAACCACAACTTCCTCTGTAGGACTGACATGGTGAATAGGGCGTTTGTGGTTTGTCTGAGTGTTTGCGTTCATCAATTAAAGATCTCTTCTGGCCACTGTGGAGACACTGCTTATTTGATTAGAATGTGCCTTGAAGAAAACAAGGGGCTTCTTCTTAGGGCTACCGAGTACACATTCAGGAGGAAGTCCAACCCGGGGGCTATTTCAAGAGGTCCGAGGAGAATGCCTTGGCCAGGGTCAGCGTGCGCGTCAGCGCAGGAGGTGTGGCGCTCTGTCTCCGCCATCAACATCCTCCAGAGGTCCCATGAGGCTGCTGAGCCAGCCTTCTTCTCTCCCTAGCTTACAGAGTAACTCCTCGGCCTTCCTGCTGCACTCTTACGTTTTGTTCACATGACCATTGAAGTCTCCCAAGAGGCAGGGGAGAGTCTACTATCTACTACTACTTGGGAGAAAAGCCAAGCTCAGGGACGAGGTGGCCCACCCACTATCATAAGGGACACAACTGAGACTAGAGCCCAGACTTCAAGCTCTTGCCCTCTGTCCCAACCCATCTTTCCTTACTGTTATTCTGCTGCACTAGCCCTTTTAGCCCTTGGCTCACGGGAGGTGGTAAAGGCAGCCCAAGGAATGGATTTTGAGGACTTTATAAAGCAGACAAAATCCCACAGGTGCCAAGCATGAGTGTGCATCCTGGGGGTGGTGGAATAAACCTTCCCATGGGTGGATGTCCATCAGTGAGCCCTGGCTCCTGGCTGCCTCCCTAGTGTTAGAGAACGTTGCTCGCTTATAAGGGCTTCCTAGCTCTTGCTGAGATGGCTGTGCCGAGAGACAGCCATGGGCACCCCTTAAAGGGACAGACTGTGTGCTCCTTTGTTCCTGTGCTCCCAGGGCCCAGCTCAAGGCCCAGCTGCCACTGTGCCCAAGGAGGTGCTGAGCATCAAACAGGCAATGGGGTACAGGAGTGTCTGTTCTGTACCAGATCCTTTGCTAACTGGGGGCTAAGGATACAACCAAGCAAGACTGAGCCACGGTCCTAACCCTCAAGGAGTAGATAGTCTAGCTGGGGGGGGATCCACTATAAATAAGTGAACAAAGACATGATTACAGGCCATGATGAGGTCTTGTAATGAAATGAATTTGCACAGCTGTAGAGAGCTGTGAAGCAGCTACTCAAAGCTGGGTGCTCTTACCTCTTGGAAGAGATGGCAGTGAAGCTGAGAATAAGGTACACAAAGGAGGTAACTATTCCAAAAGTTGGGGGAAGTACTTCAGATAAAGGAACAGCATGGGTTATACCCCACTACTACGCCCAGAAATGTTCCTGCTGGAGAGAGATGTGACAAGAGGGTATGAAGATATGCCCTTGACTTTCATGGAGAAGCTAGAGCCCATGGTACCAAATGCTTAGTAGCCTTTGGGCATGGACTGATGCGGGCTTTCAATAGTGCCTCACTACATGCTGCTTCATATGCACTTTGCCCGGTGGTCTATGAGATCCCAGCTCAAATGAGGCTGAGGTCATCGATATGGGTGGCAGTCTCCCATTAATAATCCGAGCAGGATTGCCCTTGGTGCTCCTCAGGGGCCCTCTTGGTGCTAAGATCGTTAAGGATTTCAAGGGTCCCTTGGTCTCTGTTCTGCTGCTCTTGATAATATCTCCACGCTGATTCATGGTAGGGCAAAAATCATCTGGCCAACAAATTTGGCAACACATATCAACAACAACAGACTATCCAGGAATTTCACTTTTAGAAAATATATTCTAAGGAAAAGAATTCAAACTCTTTACATGCACATTGCAGAGTTGTCCAAATGGGAAATTTGGAAGCTATGCAGAGGCTAACAATAAAAAATTGGATAATTTAAAAATGGGAGTAAAAATGACATCAGCAAACACGTACTAAAGAGTTACCACTGGCACCGTGGTCCGTGCCTTGTGGAATGATCTCATCAGCCTCAGAACAGCCCTGGTGACGGGGACAGTGCTATTTTTGTTCCTGGTTCATAGGGGAGGAGCCTGAGGCTCAGAGGTTGAGTCACTTGTGCAAAAGCACAGAGCCAGTGAGCAGTCAAGCTGCAATTTGAACCCAGCTCCGTCTGATCCCACAGCCTGGGCTTCTAACTGCCTATGATGCCTGTACTTTCCATCTCCAGCACATCCACTTCGTATGGTGCTCAGAATGACGGTCGTAACATCTAAAGATGCTCATAATCATATACGGAAAAGGTGGGACGTGAAACTGTAGCTATGATCCGATTAGCACCATGTAAAACAAGCAGCGCTTACTTATAACTAAACAGACAGATGGAAATATATCAGTGTTAACACTGGTCATTTCAGGACGGAAACTCAATTGTCTTTTTACACTTCTCTGTGTTTTCCAGATTTCCACAGAGTACTTATGACTCATGTACTAGCAATTCTGCTAATGAACTTATCATCAAACATGGGAACACCAAAGGAAACCTCCTTCATCTTTTCCCACCAAAGCAGCCTCTATTCCACGTGCCTTTGGCCCACAGATCATAAGCCTTGTCTGTTTATAGTGAGCAGGGACATGGAGGAGAAACAAAGGAAGCGCTTCCATGGTTTGCCTTCCTGTCGCTGCAGGAGGAAGTGATGTGCAGTCCGATGGGGGAAGTACTGGTGTTCCCTTTGCTTTACTTCCTCCTCTTCTCTCCAACGCCCGTGAAGGATTGAGAGCTTAGTTTGACCCGTGTCATTTACATTTGGCAGATTAAGTCATGCGACTCGAGACCTTGCTGGAAAAGAAAGTTTCCTTTGATTAGTGGCAGAAAGCCCTCAGTCGTTCATCTGTGCAAACTGTACAGAATGAAAATGAAAGTCAGGTGGGCAGTATCTTTGGCTCTTTTGATGGTTTTGTGTCAACACCCAATGCCCATTTCAGAGCTTTTAACACTCACTCTGTAGGTTGCAATGGTCTCTAAATTTGCTGCGAATCCTAAATGAGCAGGCTTGGGGCTGGTCATGATTCGAGTGACCATGCTTGCTTTGATTAAATATTTGCCTTTCACTCTGTATTTCTTATTAAGTTGTGATTCAGACACTCTGCTCTACAATATCTTTATTTATCAGTTTTGTAGTTGATTTGAAAATTTTTCTTTTTTTCCTAATTCAATCACGCTTTTATTATTTATTTATTCTTAATTCAATCACACTTTTATTATTTATTAATTAATTTATTTTATTATAATAATATTTTTATTATATTATGTTAATCACCATACAGTACATCCCTGGTTTTTGATGTAAAGTTCCATGATTCATTAGTTGCGTATAACACCCAGTGCACCATGCAATACGTGCCCTCCTTACTACCCATCACCAGTCTATCCCATTCCCCCACCCTCCTCCCCTCTGAGGCCCTCAGTTTGTTTCTCAGAGTCCATAGTCTCTCATGCTTCATTCCCCCTTGAAAATTTTTCAATGTCAGAATGTGTATGTGTATTTACATGTATGTTAGTTACGAGGACTCTTTATGTCTAGGAAGTAACATCATTCTATTGTCTCAGTTAAGATTTTTTCCCATTGCAAACGTTATTTTCCGCCCTACTGACAAGTTAACTTTAAAGGTTTGAACTGTCCTGGTCCTAAAAATAGAAGGGCAATTTCTTGTCTAAAGCAAGAGGAAGGTGAGTTTAGGATGTTAAGCTATCTAGGACCAGACTGCCAAGATGTGACTTGCTGGAGTGCCTGGATTTGGGTATTTGAAAGCTTTTTGTTGGAAATACCATCTCACATGCACAAGCTATCTCTGTGAAATGGATCTTCTTGATGATTGCAGAAGCGGCTTTTTCCTAATTATGAGATGCTGACAGGCTGTCAGGGATGACAGAGTGGGCCTGCATCAGCCAGGACATCAGTGTCAGGGGAGGCAGGGGTGTCTTTGGGTCACTTGGATAATGAGCACTTTGCTCAAGGCTAATCGAGTGTCTCTAAGGCCAGGACTGGATTTAGAAGCTTCTGGTCATGCCCACAGCAATTGCAGGGCAACTGTGTTGAGTTCTTGCTGGGTCCTCTGCTTGGAGTGTGTATCTCCAGTTTTACCTGGCTCAGGCAAGGATAGGGGGTCTTTCTTGTGTTCCCACAGCCCCCGTGTCATGACCAGTCTGGAAGGTCCCTGTGAGATCACCTGCCGTAGCCCCTCCTCGGAGACGCCAAAGCCAGAAAGGAGCTGGATTTGCCCAAGGAAGAGCGCACGGTCTGTGGTAGAGCTGAGATGGAGCGTCTGCAGCTTGTCTCCCTTCCAGATGTTCGCCCTGGGCCTACTGTAAGAAATGCGTAAGCGTGACTCGGGGGCGGTCAGCACCCCCGGGGCCTTTGGAGAGCCGGTGCTTGTGGTCAGCGCTGTATCCTCTCCCTGGGGCCCCCTCCGGCGCGACTACTGAGGAGAGTGAGACGATGGGCTTCAAGACACACTCCTTTCTCTCTCCCCTTGTGCCCCAGGGGTGGCGTCTGGGGGGCCTTGTGAAGTGCAAGGAACTTGCTCCCCTTCCTACCTCACCCCACGGGCCCCCCACAGCCCTTCAAGGACGTGCCTCCCTCAGCGTCCTCAGGGCACGGGGGTGGGGAGGCTCCCATGTGACTGCTGTGTTTCTCTCTGCTGACTTAGTTCAGCCTCCGGCTGTGGCTTTGAGGACGGAGGTAGAAGCGGCCTCAAGAACTGCTTTAATCACACGAAAACTGGGCCCTCCATGGCCTCCTCCTTCAGCAGCGGATTACATCACGGGTCTTCTTTACTTTTTGTTTTGGCCACACTCTCCAATCAATCCAGGGTTTTCTGGTCATCGAGAAAGGCAATTGTAGGATTTAAATTTCTCCTTTCAGACTCTCCCTCTCTTCATTGTGAGTTTTGGTGTTTTTGTTTTGTTTTGTATTTTGGTGTGTGTGTGTGTTTGTTTTTTGGTTCCTTCAAGCCTGATGTGCTTAGCACTGAGTTTTGCCAGTAGCCGTTTCGGGTATGAAGAATTTCGAGTGGTTTGTTGGTTGTCTGAGAAGTGAACGTGGAAAGCAATCAGGGATGCCTCCTGAGTCATGATTGACATATTTTTCCCTTTACTAATTTTAAACTCGCATTTTCAGATTGACAGTGTTAATATTCTTCTGTCTGCTCCCTTCTTTCCTTGTATGAATTGGCTGTGAGGCTGTGTGATGTGTTGTCCGGGCTGGGGATTATGGGACTTGGGTTTTTATCTCTAATGTTTTCCTTATGTTTACAGCCCGCAACCGTACAAGGCCGTGAAGGCGAACGACTGGCACAAGCTTCTGTCTCCTGGGTGACTGCAGGAAGCAACTGAGAGCTGCAGGATGATTTAAACAGTGAAAGAGAAACTCAAATGGTTGTCACCTGATTTAAAAAAAAAAAATCTTCCTTTCACGTGAAGATCCTGTCATTAGATGGCCTAGCTGTGAAGGCAGATTCATAGTAGCCAGGGGGATGATTTCAGAGTTCTGGAATGTCAGCGGTGGAAGGACCCATAGCAGATCGTTCAGGCAATAAGCTTTTCCAGGTATCTCATGCGTGGCTAGGTACTGTTCCGGGGGCTGGGAATGCAGGGACGAACAAACACCCTTCAGTCCAATGCCCTCTCTTGCCAGACAGACATCTTAGTTTCCCCAAAGAGGGGAGGCGAGCTGCTTAAGGTCGCACAGCAAGCCTGTGGCAGGGTCAGGCTAGAAAGCAGGGCCCCTGGCACCCAGGCAGCTGCCTCTTACGTCTTCATTCTGCTGCTCCCTCCGATTGTGCTATAGCCATGGTTGGACAGATTCCCCCAAGTGACGTGAACAAATGGCCCCAGCTGCCTGTCCTCCCATCCTAAAAACTCCAAGGTCCATGCCAGGCGGGTAGGGGGCTCTGGGTCAGGGCCATCTGGAAGGTCTGCCCGCATGTGTGTGTATGTTTAAGTCCGCCGATCTTCAAATGAGGCGGGTCGTGTCTTGAAAGGAGAGAAGAGAAAAACCCCTGCCGGGACGAGGGCTGCACAGCTCGGTGACAGTCAACGAGGCTCTTTTTCTGTGCTCTCACTGGCCGCAGCCCAGCTTGGTGGCTAGGCCCCTTTGAGGGGCCGTGCCCATGGAAAATGCTCGGTAAATTTGGGCAGAATGGGGCTGAGTCGGTGAGGGGAGCAGCGCGGCGGAGGACAATGGAATCAACGAATGAAAAGAGCTGGGTACTGACCTTCTGGACCATGAACTTCTGCCCTGCTGGCAGGTGGCTTCCGTGGCCCGGCTCCAGAAAGCTGTCGCTGGCGTCCCCCTCCCCCTTTGCCGGATTGTCCCGAGAAGGGATGTGCCCTGTCACATGGGGCGCTGGGCTGAAAGCTGTGGGGATTGTGAAGCCACTTTTCAGAGATGAGCGTGCCAGTCCCTGTGATGGGCAGCAAGACACTGTTCGTTGTTAATTAATTACTAGTTGTCAACTTGGAGACTTTGTGGAACTAAGAAGATTCAGGCGGCTTGTAGAATTCCTCCTTTAAAGGCATCACAACAACACTGTTTAGAGGAAATGGAACACCCGTAATTACCGAAGTCGGCGGAGAGCCTGTCCTGCTCGCCTGTGCCGGCGGCGGGGGCTTGCTGGCAGTTCGCACGGGGCGTCTTTACCTCGTGGCTCGCTCCTCGCGCAATGTCCACACGTCTCTGAAACATTTGCAGGGTTATTATGTGCTTCCTAAATGAGGAAGACCCACAAGGGGATGACTTAGGCCTATTGCCTACTTCTGGTTTGGAAGGGTGACCTCTAGAAGCTAGGGACGAGCTTCCTCAAGAAGGCTTTGGTCCTCAGCTGGACGTGTACTAAGTAGACTCTGAAGGTTGCGGGGAGTCCTCCTGTGAGCCCGTCACTCCCCGCAACCACCAAGGCGCTTGTTTTGTTGAGGCACCTTCCCCTACGTCTCCATCTAAGGGAGGCACATTTAGAGCAACTTCCTGGTTATTCACTGATTTCAAAACTTGTATGAATGGGCTTTGGTGAAAGGACAGGTAGCATCTCAGTGGAATTTTGTGTTGGGCCGAGAGCCCCATGAGTCCTCTGGAAGTTAGGGCCCTGGCTTCAGACCTGGCTGCTCTGAGATTACTCCTGATCTTTGATGGGCCTAGATCCTTTTAAGTCCTGGTGGCACTAGCCTGGGGGATGCAGCCCCTCCACAGACTTGGGCTGCAGGGAGAGAAAGGCCCTGTCAGGCCAAGCCCTCTGTGCTGGGCGCTGGTGTCTGCTCACAGAGCTCTGCGGGGGCCCGCTGGCGTATCTGTTGCATGAAGCTTACCGCTTTCATTGCACGGCCTTCTGTGTCTTTTCCTGTCTCTTTCTTCCTACCTGCTTGGCCTCGTTCCCCTCACCCATCCTTTGCACCAGTTAATCCTGCTTGGAGGCATGACAACCACAAACAGGGCCTGTGTGCGCCCCCAGAAGCAGCCTTCTTTTGCCTTTTCTCGTCTTCCCTACCCTTCTGCTCCTCTTCCCCCTCTCTATTTTATATCAAATATTTGCTTGGTTTACAACTCATAAAATATCATTTCACTAAATCATGTTTTCATTTAAGTAAGATGGCTGTCAGGCTGAAGCTATTTGATTGTATTAGGAGTCAGGAAAATATAAAGAAAAATCCATTTGGAGAATGGAATAACAAACACATTTTAGTTCAGTTTCCTTGGTTTTTCTTTTAATGGCATTATAGATCTCCAAGTCTAATATTGTTCCTTCCATTTACTCCACTCAGCTGTCAAGTGTTCACAATACAACAGTTGACAAACTGATTCAATGCCCATTATGGACTACCTTCCATGGGTTCTGGGAATCCTGAAATCATTGAGATGTGGTTCCTGCCTCCTGAGGACTCATGGCCTGTCTGCAGGGATGACAGGCATGGGCAGTCCATTATACTATACTGTCTCCTACTCTGTGGTGGAGGCATGGGGCAATCCTGCCAGAACACAGAGGAGTTGCTCCTTCTGCCCCGGCAGCAGCAGGTCTGCTAAGTACAACTGTGCAGGGTGTGTACTGCACAAGGATGCTAAATTTAAGTAGAAACCATTCATATTACAAGCATATGAACATAGATATTTATTAGGACAGTTTTCTAACAGATAATAGAACGTATCTTGAGGAAGGGACACATTCTTCCAATTTTCACTTAGATACTGTCTGGGTTAATACGTGGCCCTGGGCAGGCACATGATCTAAAGGGCTGTGGAGAAGAGGTGGCATTTCATGTGGGTTGTGGAGGGCTCAGAAGAGTTGGCCAGCCAGGCAAAGGACATTCTAGGCATAGGGAGAATAAGCCGTGCCAGAGGCAGGAGATCACAATGGTGTACCTGGAAAATGAAGGGTGGCCGGGTGTGGCTGCCACAGTGTGCGTCATGACCTGGAGACATAGTTTGGAGTTACATCGCCGAGGGTCTGGAATGTTTTGCTGCGAGTTTGGACTTTATCCCAAAGGTAGCAATTGTGAAGCCATCAAAGGTTTGGCATTCATCTCTTTTTAAAAAATAATGTCTTGTAACTTATACCTAACTGGTTTCAAAAATAATGATTTAAGGTGGGAGATAAATACGCCAGCCTTGTTACAGACAGCGGAAGGCAGGGGTTGCGAAGGTCTACAGAGACCAGACAGAGAACGGGTGAAGGTAGTGAGTGAAGTGGGTTTTAGACAAGAGAGGGTGACCTGGAGAGCACATGCCCCACGGAAGGGGCCACCGTGCTCAGCTCTGGCTGATTGTTGCCAGGAGGGACTGCAGGCCAAGTGTGACCAGGTCTCCCAAGTTTTCATGAGAAGCTGGAAACTTGCATTTTTATGTAGCAACCCCCTAGATTCTTAGTGTTGGCAAGTAAGAGATTTCTTAAAATACTACATGCCATACAAGGCAGGTCTGCAGACCAGAGTCGGCCAGTGATCTCTGATGATGAGGGAAGGAGGAGAAACTTCTTCTAAGAACCTGAGAATGAGATGGTAATGAGAATTAAGTTGATCCTTGAGCTTCACCGCAGCAAGACAAACGTGAATGCCAATTCTGTTCCTGGTGACCAGAAAAGAAATGAAGGCCAAGTGTAGCAGGCAGCATACGGACTCTGTGGTTATGGAAAAATAAGCTGAAATTAAATAAAACAGCTGATGAGTAGGACTCATGCTGGTCCTTTCATGGCAAGTTCTTCCCATAAGAATGTCTTCCTAATGACCCTTGGGTTGGTTGTGGCAGGATGGTCCACTGGCCAGAGCTTGAATCAGAGTGAAGAGTGTATGGCAATTAGCTGTTATATAGCTTTTCTGAGCCTTAGCCCTTATGTGTGTCTGTGAGGGCTTGACTGCTGCATCTAAGAGCTTCTATAGCTCCTGGGTTCTGATATGCCTCAGATAGGTCTACTATAGTGCCTGTTTCACCTTCAGCCCCGGCTCAAGGGGTCATCCTTGGTTGAACATGTTCAGTTCAAGTTGACCATTCCTGCCTGTAGCCAACTAGACGAGGCTGGGCATTTGTACGGGTAGCTAACCCACCAACTGATCTCTAGGCTTCGGTAGGAGTGCTTGTTTCATGTGCCTTTTCCCAAGCCTCTCCTTCCATGTGATTCCCTCCAATGCTGCTACGTTCTGATCTGGCCCTTTGGGCCACTATTGTTTAGTTCAGAGGTGTAGGCATTATCCAAAGCTGGAACAAAATCTCTTCTCTAGGATTTTTGAACTTGACCTCAGAAGAGTCAGGCCTGAAGCTACACATCATAAAGGTGTTTTTTTTTTAAAGATTTATTTATTTATCTGAGAGAGAGAGAGAGAGACAGAGAGCAGGGGGGAGGGGCAGAGGGAGAGAGAAACTCAAGCAGACTCTGTGCTGAGCGCAGAGTCCGTGGGCTCAATCCCACGACCTTGAGATCACGACTGAGCCAAACCCAAGTGTTGGATGCCCAACCAACTACGCCACCCAGGCGCCCCTACACGTTGTAAAGTTTTAACACACACCACGCACACACATAGAGCCAGAGAGCGGGGAGGGGGGAAGGAGAGAGAATTCCTAAGTGAATGTGCATATGTTCATGGGTGAACTAGCTGATGGTATTTGAATCCCTAGTTCCTGTTGTTTCTGAGGATTCTTGCCTTTTCCAGGCCTTGGATTTTTTATCTAAATTGTGGGTTTTTTGAGGGAGGCTTAGGCTAGATTGAGTTTGGTTTCTGTGCCTTGTAACCGAAAGATTCCTAAGTAACGGAGATGGCTAAACATCTATTCTGTGGCTTCTGGAAAACACCAAAAGAATGAAACATGTAACTGAGTAGCTGAAAGTCAAAGGATACCTACCAAGAATAGTCACTGCGCAGAGCACAGGGCTACCCAACCCAGCCTGTGCTTGCCAAGGAAGTGAAGGCATTAACACGTGGCAATAGGTATTGTAGGAACTCCGACTCCAGAAAATCCTAGCTTTCCACAAGTCAAGATGATAATCTGCTTTTTGTAAGGTGCCTCTCACTCGTTTCCTCAGAAAGAGCGAGGCGTCATGATGCTTGAGCCCCAGCTCTGCCACTTCCTGGTCACGTGGCGCTGGGGGAAGCCATGCCCTCTCTGAGCTTTGGTTTCCTCATCTGTCCAGTGAACAGTAAGAACACCTCCCTCCCCGGGGGAATTCGGCAGCTGAAATGAGGCAGCGCACAGGGCAGCGGCTAGCCATGTGCCCTCAGCTCTCTAGAAACTCAATGAATATTGATTTTCTTCCATCCATTATTTCCCTGATTGAATGCCGTCAAGGAGCTTGTATTGACTCTTCTCTAACAGCACACGATGGGGCTGTTTATCTGCAGAGGTGAACTTCCAGATTTAATCCACTCTCGGCCATTTCCTCCTTCCCACGATTCTCCCTGTGCTTCATCACAAAGAAGAATTTCAGATCATGCCTGCATTCCTCTTGGACCTGGAAAAAATCATGATGCGGGAGTTATTTTTATGTTGCAGTCTTGCCTCTCCCTGCCAGAGTGATCTTAGAAACATGACCTTAGTGGTGAAGACGTGGATTAAAATCATGTGTCCTGAAAGGGGAGGGCTGGGAGGTAGGCGTCGTCTGCGGTCAAGGTGGGGCTCCCTCCTCAAAGTGTCTGCACGATGCTTCTCCCTCCCAGAGACGAAGGACACAAAAAGAATAAAACCATCAGGCATTTTTGTGTAACTATGTCATTGTAGTTTGATAGTAGTTTTATTACCTCCCTGTGTGCAGACAAGAGAATTCCGAAAAGGCAGCGGAACAGATTCTAGAACTCCAGGGGCAGGAGCACGCTCTGAGCTGGCTGTTCGGTGTGTGTCTCGGGAGAATGGTGTGCCGGGCTGTGGACTGGGACAGAGGCACCCCGCCTTCCACAGTGCCGCTCTGTCCATCTGTCTGTCTGGGTGCTGCAGGAGGACAGGGGTGGAGAGCGTCTTGCAGGGGACTGACAGGGCTCTGTATGGCTTCGAGAAGGCACTTACAACTCCTTTTCTTGCTATTAAAACTACCTGTAAGCCAAGTATAGGCCGCATAAAATGAGGGAAAAGGAAATGAGACCCGTTAATCTCCCAAGCCAGACATTAATTCTGTGAAAGCCAAGTGTCAACTTCCCAACCCTGGCCTCAGTTCTGCAGGGAAAGAGGCTCATGGCTCGGGAAGGGCAGGAGCCCTGGGGTTTGTCTCTGCTATGGGACACGCACGGGAAGCGTCGTCTCCACAAGGGCCAGCCCACAGTTCCTGGTGCTGAAGCCGCTATTGGTTAGAGAATCATGATACACATGGTGAGTTGGCTTTGCAGGGACCCAGAGATCAGAGGGTCTAGGTGCCTTGGCAGTTTTATTTCTTATTGTAATTCAGTAAAGCATCTCTTCCTTTCCCTCTCTAGGACCTTGGGAGCTTTCAGGGTGTGGGTGAGCACCCCCACAGCCAGTCAGCCCTGAGATAATGAGAGAGCAGCATACGTGTTTAGGAATGTGGGCTGTCAGTTGGCAGGCCAATCCCAGGGACACATCTCACTGTCCTTTGAGCCACATCTTTTCTTTTCAAACATCACCACTCTGCCTCTCCTTCTGTGTTTGGGGACAGGCAATAACCCCAAGAGTGGTGAAAACTAACAATGGTTCTATGTGTTTTTGGAAAGTTCCTTCTCCTGGTCTGCACAGAGGCCAATTAGAAGAAGCTCTAGTCCCAGAGCCCAGGTGGCTGGCTGATGATTAGGAAAAGCAGCTTGGAAGTTGCTAGAAGGCTGTCTGTGGTGGAGGTTGGGCCTCCCTCCCTCCCCTGGCCTGCCATGTGGTGCTGGTGCTTCCCAGGACATGGGACCGGGCTTGCAAAAAGCCAGAATGGGGCAAAAGGGAGGTTTCAGGAAGGCTCAGACAGCTCATCCCAATGGCTGTCTCTGACTCTTCAGTCACTCTTCCCTAGAACCCACATCACCCCTCTGCACGGGGCTTTGCACTTGGTAGCACTCAAGGATGTTCTTGGAAGACAAAGCACTTAATGAATGGGCTTGAACCCTTTCTGTCTTAAAGTTGGCAGGGCCCATGGGGGCGGGCTTGCTCATACTGCTCCTTATGCCGGCACTGGAGGCCCAGGGAGGGAAGGGGCTCGCCTGAGCTCACAGCTCCCTGGAAATCAGAGGGCTACACAACTTTTAACTTGGCCTGTTGGTCTCCCCCAGGATGTATACCTTCTGTCGGATGGGGTCCACCACAGAGGAGAGAGGAGCAAAAGACATTTTGCTCAGGCTTGAACCCATGCTTAGCGCTCTTCTATTTCTTTTTTTTTTTTAAGATTTTATTTATTTATTTGACAGAGAGAGACAGCCAGCGATAGAGGGAACACAAGCAGGGGGAGTGGGAGAGGAAGAAGCAGACTCACAGCGGAGCAGGGAGCCCGATGCGGGGCTTGATCCCAGGACCCTGGGATCACACCCTGGGCCGAAGGCAGACGCTTAACGACTGAGCCACCCAGGCGACCCAAGCACTCCTCTATTTCATTCATGCACATAAGGAGTAAATTTTTCCAAAGAATAAGGCCCAGGGATGCCAAGGAGCATCTGGGGGAGAGCTGGAGCTCCCTTCAGGTCACTCTTCTTGGTCCTGCAAGCATGTGGACCTGGGTGCAAGGGCCGGGCAGGAGCTTGCTGAGAGAAAATCTTGGGGACTGGCAGGGTGGGGAGGGGCTCAGTGAGGGGCCCCTGGGATGAGCAACAGGCAAGCAGTGTCAGCACATTCGTAAGAACCAGCACGTGGAGGGGCTGAGCTCCCAAGACAAGAAAGAGGAGCTCAGATGGAAGCAAAGACAGTGGAGGAGGGAAACCGCGACCTCCCCTGACTGGTCAGAGGACTTTCGGGGAACTGAATCCAAATCTGGGGTCCACGCTTGGACAGCCAATACCAGTGTACATCCTCAATCTGCCATTTACTGTGTGCTCCTGGGGAGATTACTGAAGCTCCGTGTGCCTCAGTTTCCTCAGCTGTGGAATGGTTGTCATGAGGAATAAGTGACGTAATGCATGGAACATCCCTAGCACAGAGCGGGCCCCGAGTCAGCATTCAGTACCTTCTAGATGCTGCCTCTCATCTTGTTACTCACGTGTTGCTTGTGTTATGAGTATCAATGTCCCCATGCTTATCTCCCCACCTGGACTCTAAGTTCTGGGAGGGCAGGGGTCACGTTTGCCATACTCACTGCTCTCTGCCCAGCACATACGCTCAGGACTGTCACTCAGAAGGGCAGACCCTCAAGAAGAAAAGATGGCAGGAAGGCAGGCAGGAACGGAGGGACAAAGGAAGATAGGAGAGTCTTATTTGGATGAGGAAGGGACTGGAAATCCTGGCCTATGAAGAATGGAGGAAATGGAGATGCATAACTGAGAGAGGAGAAGACTCAGAGAGGCCATGGGAGGAATCTCAGGATTGCCTGCCAAGAAGGATGAAATTCGTTACTTAAAAAAAAAAAAAAAAAAAAAAAAAAAAAAAAAAAAAAAAAAAAAAAAAGCAGGGAGGACCTAGAGCCTAGAGGGCGGGTAGAGGACCAGTGACCAAAGACGAAGAAGGACTTACTGAGCTCTCCCAGGACGGAACAGGCTGCCTCAGGGGGAAGTGAGTTTCCCAACTTCGGAGGAATGCAAGGGGTCCAGGACTAGCCCTTGATGCCCCTGCCACGGAAGGATTCAGTCACTGGAGGGGACCGGCCACCCTGCCTGATCTGAAAACCGTCTCCTGCCACCTGCCTCACCCCTTTCTCCAGGGCTGTGCGTCCCTGCTCATGGGGTGGCTGGTGTTCTTGGGAGTGCAAATGATGTGTGAAGTAACTTCTGATCTTTTCTGGCATGGTGCAAAGTTGTGCAGGGCTTAGGGAAATACTTAGCTACACTGAGCAAGCCTTTCCCAAGTCAGTATTGGGGAAAAAAATAACTCCATTAGAAGTGCTAAATGAGGATCGTAATGAGATATCCAAAGTCTTGCCAAGTGAATTTAATCGCTTTCTGATCCCAACAGCCACACAATTCAACTCTTTCTTAGCATAATTAAGCAAGTGACAATGAGGATACTATTCTAAGACATGGTAATGAGATGCTGAGGGGCCTGAATTCAGCTGGAGGGGAATTCCTATTAAATATTTATTAGATATGCAAGTTCTTTAATAGCTAGAAAAAATAGAAAAGGAAATTTAGTTAAGTGAGGTCCATTTCCTTTGAAATTAAACTGTTAAAAACAGAAGCTGCCAGGTCACTTCTTGTATGTGTCTTCATCTTTCCTGCCTGAGGGCTTGGCTGTACTCTGTGACCAGAACCCTCCTTAGGTGAACAGGAGCCCCAGAAAAAGAGGCTAAATTAGGGAATGATGGAGATGGCGGGCTGGGTGGTAAAGATGGAAGGAAGGCGTAAGAGGCAGTGGAGTGGGGTGTGGAGTCCAGAGTCATGTTTGAATTGGAGCTTCAAAATCACCAGGGCGTGTGTATGTGTGTGTGTAGGGGAGGGAGAGACCTGAGATGAGTCCCGTTACCTCTCAGCCCACAGTCTCCCTCCTGCTCCGTAAAATGGGTTTGGGCATCCTAAGCCCCAGGGTTGTTCAGAGGACGAAATGGGATCAGTGAGGCCGTGAAAGTGCACTGTTCGCCCAAAAGGGGCTTGGGTCGTGGACTCTGAATCCTCCGCTTGGGGTTTTCCTGGGGTGCTACCAAGCTCCTAGCAGAGCTCAAGCCCCTTGCCTGGTGGTAGCTCCAGGGAGGAAGCAGAAGTCGGTCGGAGCAGGCTGGAAGACTCGAACTGTACCGCACTTTGAGTTTTTTCTACCTGGCGAGGGATACCCTGCACGCTCTTCTCCCGCGGACGTCAATCAGTATGCAGATAATATGCAGATAAGATGCAGATAAGATGCGGCTCCGGCCTGGCAGCCAGGAAGGGGAGTTCCACCTCTGCCGGCTGCGGGGGTGGGGGTGGGGTGATCGTTGGCACAATCAAGAGGCTCACCTGCGCCAGAGGCGGACTGGGGTGGGGCTTTGCTCAGGCCGCAGGCAAGCCCTGGGAGGCCTGTGTGAGCATGCGTGGAGGGGTGTTGCGGGAGAGGCCGACTCCCAGCAATCCTGTGAGTCCTTCAGAGACTCAAGGGTTGCCTCCCTTTCTAGACTTTTCCTTGACGAACTTAGCCACAACGCAGAGTGATAGCAGTAATTATTTTTGCTTCCTTAGTGCCTGCTTGTGCGGGGCACCATTTCGCCCTGGTAACAACCTGCTGGTAAGTATTATTACCATTTTTGGGCCTCCTGACGCAGAGGGAGTGGGGAGTTGGGAAATGGTTTGTCCAAGGTCACAAAGCTACTTGCTCAGGTTTCTCTGACTCCCAAGTCTCTGTGGTTTTCCCTCTTCCACGCTGCCTTTCCCAGAGGGGTTCAAACTGAATGATCTGGGAGGAACCACTCCCTTTGCCTCCAGGCACCTGGGGAGGCCAGCTTCCAGGGGACTTTCAGGCCGCAGGAGGAGGGACCGCTCCTCAGCACTGTGGGGGTGGGGTAGGAGTTGTGTGGGTGAGCCCTGCCTCTTGCCCCCAGACACACGGGGAGGTGGGGAATCATGCTTTCTGGGGAGCCCTTTTTGGTCTGACATCTAGAGCTGATGGGACTGGCCAGTATTTTATCTTTGGTATTGAGAGCCCGGGGTGGGGTGGGGGGCCCTGAGCTGCCCCAGAGGGCTCTTTACTTTTTGGTCCGCCAAGGGCTTGGATACTCTTCAGTGTGGGGAACTGGAAGTGTCAGGACCACAGGCAGAATGCTTGCAGGGCAGTGGCCTCTGGTGAACTCTTCTTCCTTTGTCCCCAGGGCCATCCCCAGTGCCATCAGAACCCCTGGATGATTTGGCCTTCAGCCAACTAAGCAAATGGCCCAGAGTGTAATCTTTTACATATGCCCTCTTGGCGTGAAGCGCTTAGCTGACGTGGGCCACGGATGTCAGCCCCATGCTTGGAACCTTGGAGATCACGCTCTGCTCAGCTGCAGAGATCCCTGACTCTTTCTCACTCCTCTCAGCTCGTTCAGCCCTGCTGATCCTTCCCAAGACATCAATCCCACTGGATCCCTCCGAGGCATCTTACAAGCGGAGACAAATACCATCTCCTGACCGTTGCCTTGGGTGATTATAACAGGTTCCTGTCAGAGGAGGCCTCCTGACTCTCAGCCCAGCCACCCCCCGCCCCAGAGTCCTCTTCTTCCAAGAGCACTCTGAGTAGGTGTGCGGTTGGTACAGCAGGATGGCGACACTACTCTGAGCCCTGAGTGGTATAGCCAAGTGAGAGAGAGAAACATAAACTCGTGACAAGTGAAGTGAAATGACAAAGCAAGATTCAAGCAGTAGTTCAAATAGATAGTATGGAAGTAGATAGGTCACAAGGCAGCATGTGATGGATTTCCCAGAGTTCTACTGATAACCGTTCCAGAGGCTCAGAGGTGGGCGCAAGGGGCCATGAGGGACTCAGGGCTCGGAAGAAGGCTTCACCTAGCAGGTAGGCCCTGTTCTGTGTCTTCCAGAATGAGGATAGTTTCGATGGAGAAGAAGGTTGTGGAGGTCTTTCCTATTCGTTCTAGAGTAGTGAGCTGGGAGTGCTTTGTGTCTGCTGTAGCCGATCCTGGCAACGAGGGCCCGCTCCCTTGTGTTGCCCACAGACACAGCTCGACAAAAGCAGGAAAACATGAGGTGCAGACAAGGGGCAGAGAGGTGGTTCGGTTTCCTGTCCCCTGTGGAATACAGGTTCCTTCAGAAGCATTCGAGGCCCTCCACCACGTGGGTCCTTCTACAGCTCTGGCTTCCTCCTGTTCTAGAATTTCTGCTGCACGAATTTTGATGCTGGATTGTCTGGTATGTTTAGGTTCATGACTATTAGTTTTGGTGGTTTGTATCTTTTATTTACTGAAAATCTCCCTGCGTTCTGCTGAATTCTGCGGCCTTGAACTCTACTTTGATAGTCATAGTACCAATCCTGTTTACTTGGCGTCTGTGGGTGTATCTCTGCCCTTTTGTTTTACGCCTTTCTGCATCTTTTTTTTTTTTTTGAGGTGTCTCGGAGCTTCTAGGCAGCCAGAGGTGGTCCAGCCCCAGCATGGAAAGCGGCTGCTGGGGCAGGGTCGAGGACCCAGCAGAGCAGAGGCAGTCTGAGCCGAATGCCAAATAGCTAAGAGCGAAGCTCAGGCAGAAGGCAGAACGCATCCTCAGTCCAAGCAGCTTCCAAGAAGCCAGCCAGGATATTTGCGTGTCTTTGCCTTCTACTCTCTTCGTGGGAAATAGAACCCTCTGCTGTTTCTGGCTTCCTTGAACTTTGCCCCATCCCACCAGTGGTAAACCTTTTGCCACCCTTGGCTACTTCTTCTTCTTCTTCTTTTTTTTTTTAAAGATTTTATTTATTTATTTGACAGAGATAGAGACAGCCAGTGAGAGAGGGAACACAAGCAGGGGGAGTGGGAGAGGAAGAAGCAGGCTCATGGCGGAGGAGCCTGATGTGGGGCTCAATCCCAGAACGCCGGGATCACGCCCTGAGCCGAAGGCAGACGCTTAACCGCTGTGCCACCCAGGCGCCCCACCCTTGGCTACTTGTGCCAGATTTTTGCTCAGACTGAGCCTAGTCCAACTGTACCTATAATCCCATCTGCCCATGAGTCTGGCCGTGACTTATATACAGATCTTGTTGCTTCAACACCTTCCCAGCCTGGGATGAAACTGACAGGAGTCAGAAGCCTAGAAAGTAGCAGCATCCCTGAGGGAATAAGCAAGCTCTCTAAAAATGAAGGCAAGAGCCACGTACCTATGATCCATACGAGGCCAAATTCTGACAAAAGGAATCATGGAACATTGCATCAAAAACTGGGGATGTACTGTATGGTGACTAATATAACAAAATAAAAATTACTAAAAAAGAAAAAAGAATGTACTGTATGGTGACTAATATAACAAAATAAAAATTACTAAAAAAAAAAAAAGAATGAGTCCCAAAGTGAATTTGAAATGTGGGTAATTCCGCATTACCATCCAAGATGAGAGAGCGTGCCGTCAGGCGCCATCGAGGGTGGCCCTCGGTGGCTAGCTGCAGGAGGCCATTGCCTGACCCCTGTGATCTGTCTGGACTCTAGGGCGCGGCGGCATTCAGAGACCCCCGCAACTGGAGGCTGAACACAACTTGGAGTGGGGAAGTGCCATGGGGCGCATTCCAGTCCACGGCAGTGCGGTGAGTATGTACCGAGGGCCCCCTGTGGCAGGCACTGTGGGTGTGTGGCATCTCCCTTGTGTTGCTCGCAGACACAGAAGACACAAGCAGGCTCTGAGAAATAAGGGGAAGAGCGTTCTGCCTAAGACGATGAGGAAAGTTTGTTCAGTCTTTGTGAATTAAATAGCTAGGGATTGGGCTTTTCACATTATTGCATATTTTCTCACTTGTCTAAATGAGTGTATATCTCTTATAAGTGCCTTATATTTTACAGTTTAGAAGGTATGTTCACGTATTATGCAGTTTGATTCTCAAAACAAGCATTTCGGTCAGGCTCCTTGTCTCCATGTTACGAATGAGAACACGTATAGGCTCACCTTGGTTAAGGTGCCTCAGAGGGGAGGGGATGGGAGAATGGGATAGGCTGGTGATGGGCAGTAAGGAGGGCACGTATTGCATGGTGCACTGGGTGTTATACGCAAGTAATGAATCATCGAACTTTACGTCAGAAACCAGGGATGTACTGTGTGGTGACTAACATAATATAATAGAAAAATGCTATTATAATAATAAAAAAAGATGCTTGCCCAGGCTCACCTAGTGAGTCGCAAAATACAAGCCCAGGACTTGGAGAGTGAGTTCAAGGTTCTTCCACGAAACCGCCACTGCTGTCATCTCAGTGGGAGTTGTAACAGAGAACTGTAATTGGGATGTTCTCTGCAACATATTAAAATGCTACAGAAATATGGCTACGAGAACATCTGAAGTTTACAATTGTGCTTTGTGCTTAAAGCCTCAGGACAGAAGCATAATAAAACCATTCATTAAAATATTTAGATCAACTGACAGCCACAATAATTAAAAACTCAGAGCAGCGTGAAGCTGTGTTTCAGATTAGTCTTCTGAGTGGACAGGCTTTTTTAGAAAAATTTGTCCTCACTGTTTTAGGAATAAGGGCTTCTGCTGAGATGGTCATTGAGGATGGGGGCCAGACTGGCGGAAGGACATCGAAGGTTTGTCAGGGTAGGGTTCTCATGTCCCTGAGGGCCAAAAGGTAGGAGGTCCCAGGAGACAGAGCTTTCTAATGGTGGCAGCTTCCTCACGTGCAGGAGTGGTCAGTCCTGAGAGGACCTCCACCTTTCCTCCTCCCTCTCTGCTTCTTAACTTCTCATGGCTTGACCTTTATTTTGTTTTATTTCATTTTTTTAAAAAGATTTTTTCTTTTTTTTTTTAAGGATTTTGTTTATTTATTTGAGAGAGAAAGTGAGAGAGAGAGAGCACGAGCGGGGGGGACGGGCAGAGGGAGAGGGAGAAGCAGACTCCCCGCTGCGTAGGGAGCCTGACTCAGGACAGGATCCCAGAACCCTGGGATCATGACCTGAGCCGAAGGCAGATGCTTAACTGACTGAGCCACCCAGGCGCCCTGACCTTTATTTTAAAAATATAGAAAATGAGGTGCCTGAGTGGCTTAGTTAGTTGAGTGCTTGACTCTTGATCTCAGCTCAGGTCTTGATCTCAGGGTTGTGAGTTCAAGCCCCATGTTGGGCTCCACACTGGGTGTGGAGCCTAAAGTGTGTGTGTGTGTGTGTGTGTGTGTGTGTGTGTGTGTGAATGAAAACTGTACAAAGTTGAGAGAACAGTTTGGTAAGCGACCGTGTACCCATCCGCCAGCTTTAATGATGGTCAGCTCAGGGCCGGTTCTGTTGCAGCCCTGGCTTCATTACTCCATCCCTCCCATGTTATTTTAAAGCAAATCCCAGACTTTGGAGCAGGTCATGCTTGAATCTTTCTGTATGTATTTCTAAAAGACGTGAAATATTTTTATAACATAGCCCCGATACCATTATCTAATATAAACAGAGCAATAATCTCTTAATGTAATCAAAAATCTGTTCAGTGCTCAAATTTCCAATCACACACACACACACACACACACACACACACACGCACACACACAGACAGTTTGTTTAATTCAGGATCCAAATAAAGTCCGTATATTACAATTGGTGAATATGTCTTTCAGGACTTTTTAATTATAGGAATCCTCTCCATCTTGTTTTTTTTTTCTCATAATGTAATTGCTCAATAAGCCAAGATGTTTTCATGTGGAGCTTTCCACAATCTGGATTTTGCTGATGAGTCTCCATGGTTTAAGTCAAGATGTTCCTCTGTCCTTTGTATTTCTTATGAATTGACAGTTGTATCCAGAGGCTTGTTGTGATTTAGATTTAATTTGGGAGGGAGTGGGAATAATACATCGTAGGTGGTGTTGGGTACCTCATTCAGAAGGCACACCCTGTCTAGGTGCCTCCCTTTTCTGTTGCTCAGTGCCTGGGTCCGTTACTTTATTAGGGATTGCATGATGGTAATATTCTAACTTGAATTCTTTCTCCATTTATTCAATATATTCTTTTTTATTCATTTGTATTCACTTATTCAATATGTTCCTCATTTATTCTATATATATATAGTCTTCATTTACACAGTACTTCTATAAAGAGAAATTTCCCTCATCTACTATTCGGGTGTCCAGTAGTATAGTCCACATAGAAACACGGGATTAATCCTCGATTCTTTCCTTTTGATTATAAATTTCCAAAATAATAATTGGTTCTCTATCATTGTGCTAAAGTGACTAATTAGATATTTGTATAATGAAGTTATGGATTTAAATGTATTTGATGTGTTCAATCCACTGCAGTCATTTTTTTGATACTCAAGTTGTCTCATCTTTGGCCAAGCCTCTTCAGCTTGGCTCCCGAGTCCTTTTGCCATGACCCCAGTAGTCTTAGTTCCCTCGCTCTCCGGTAGGACAGTGCGCTCCAGGCTCCTCTTGTACATTTCCTGCCCCAGACCTAGAATCTGCAGTTTCTCCAGGAAGCTCTTGTTTCTTCTCGTGGTAAATGATATTTTAAGACCACAATCTGCATTTTAACGGTGCTTGTTGCTACTGGGTCTGTCATTGTTTCTAGAGCTTCTCAGTGGAAGAGCTAGGCAATGTATTTTTTAAGGTAAAATATATCATGAGTTCACGCTGATATTTCCAACTCAGATTCAGGCTACAGGGTGTTTATGTAACGTCTTCTATTGTATATCCATATCTCCTGACTCTTACACTAAGAATCCCACTTTTCAAGGCCACTGGGGATAATAGAATTAAAATGTCACACAATTACTTATTCAATGTATCTCATCATACGAACAGAACTGCCTCAGAATACCAATACTGATACTACCACCACAATATGATTACCGTAAATAGTTTGCAAGTTTTTTGTAGTTCTTGTACTTAAAGCAAATCCCACTAGGGATATACTATCAAATTACTGTGTTTAAAAGAACAGTTTCTCTTTGCCACCAACTACATACACAATTAGATTCATTTATTTCATTTTGCTTTCGATTTGGGGGAATTGCTCTTTTAGTGTTCTTAGTGTTCTTTTATGATTATGTAATATGGTTATGTGGTTCCAAAGTCAAACCTATAAGCCAAATTATATTCAAATAAATCTAGCTTCTATCTCTGTCCTCTCCACCCTCTTTCTTCCTCACCTTAGAGGCAACCATTTCAAAATTGGTTATGGTTCACCTTTCCATTTTTGAATGTTCTAAGCATGAGACTACTCATATACATATCGCTCTATCTCTCCTTTCTTGGATAAATGATAGTATGATATACACATCTTTCTATGCCCTGGGTTTTTTTAAAGATTTTATTTCTTTGACACACACAGAGAGCGAGAGCGAGTGTGCACAAGCAGGGCTAGGGGCAGAGGGAGAGGGAGAAGCAGACTCCCGGCTGAGTAGGGAGCCCGACTCAGGATTTGATCCCAGGACTCTGGACTCGTAACCTGAGCCAAAGGCAGATGCTTAACTGACTGAGCCCCTCAGGTGCCCCTACACCCTGTTTTTCTTTTTTTTTTTTTCACTTAACAATATATTCTGGAGATCAATTTATAGTGGTATGTTGAAATCTTTCTCATTTATTTAGCAGGTGCATAACACTCACTGTGTGGATGCCCCACAGTTTGTTCAACTGATTCGCTATTGATAAACATTTGGGCCGTTGCCAGTCTTTTGCTTTTATGAACAGTTCTGAAACAAATAGCTTTGTGTATGTGTATTTTCATGTTTTTGCCAGTGTATCAATAGGATAGATTCCTAGAATTGGATAGAGTTCTAGAATTGCCTAGAAAAGGTAAATACTAAGCTAAATAGTGCCAATTTTTTTCTCTATAGATGGGCTACCATTTTACACCCCCAGCAGCAAGGTTGAGAGCATTTCTGTCCTGTTCAGTGGCTGTGGTTCAGCCTTCCATGCTTGGTCTGTGGCCAGAACACGGACAGCAAATGTGGTTGGTGAGAGGGTTGGGTGGACATGTAGGCTCTGGGGTTGGGTTGCCTGTGGCCCCAACCCTGCTCTGCCACTTAGTAGTTGTATGCTCTTAAGCAAATGACTCAATCTCTGTGCCTGAGTTTTCTCATCTGTAAAGTGGGGATAATGAGAAAAACTTCCTGAGAGGTTGTTCCGGTGATGACATGGGTTAAGTGAGCAAGTGAAGCGCCTTGTGCTGCGCCCGGCACCTGGTATACGCTGAGTAAATGCTCGTACAGCTAGTGTTATTTTAGTAAACCCTCGTCAGAGCCCTGTGCATAAATGAGAAAACCCAGGCACAGAGTGATGAGCTAGTTTGTCCCGGGTCACGCGGCTAGAAGGGTGTTGCTGAGGCTCTGGGCTGGTCTGCCTCCAAAGCAGAGATGTTACACTGCAGGCTTCCTCTTTAGAGCCAGTGTGGGACGAGTTGGCGCCCAGGCAGCGAGGGGTGGTCTGGGTTCCAACCCCCTTCCTGTGACTTGTTGGGTACCACACCCTTTTTCTAGGCCTGCTGTGCTCCCTGCCCCTCACTCCAAGGCCAGTTGGCCATATTACATGCTATCCCTGCAGATCCTCTGGGCTCTTGTGCGCAGGGACAAATAAAGAGTGAATACTGAACTTGGGTGTCCTGGGCCCTCTTCCCTGTCTCCTGGCCAGATCTGATCTCATCTCTCTACTCCTGCCACACAACTGCGTGCTCTTTTCTGGATCCTCTTGCCTGGCTTGATCCCAAGGTGACCTGGAGCCTCGCATGCTCAATAAATATTTTTTGCTTTGAATCCATAAGCAAGAGGAAGTGTGTGTGTGTGGGGGTCAAATTCTTTCTGTGTGTAATTGAAAACCAGTGCTCTGAGTGATGGGACATTTGTTGCTCCCAGCAGAGATGATTATTTCCTCCTTGGTGATGGGTCTTCGGGGCTGAGGGCTGTGCTGCTCGACTTTGCTTGGTTGCCTCATCAAGCAAGCCTTTCCCCAGGTGTGGGTAACTGAGACAAGATGGGAATTTAGTACATAACCCATTTTTTTATTGTTAAAAATGATTTTTGAAGTACCTACACAAATCGTGAATACATCTACAAATCTTCACAATCTTTCATCTCCTGCCGGAAGCAGGTCCAGATTTGTGGGGCTGGAAGCTTACCAAATTTATGTGACCCTCTTTAAGAAAAGAAACCAAAATCGCAAATTCAAAGTTAGGTACAAAAGTCAATATTTATTTAGGAAGGGAAAATAAATCACAGAAATCACAAATTTGGAAAGCCGACAACTACCACAGATATCATAAAATCCAGAAAAATAACACAAGATTTTAATTAAGTAACTACCTGACATGTTCTTTAATCACTTCCGCATTATGACAATTTTACAATATTTTCTGTGGAGAGAGTCGAAAGGTAATGTTTCTTTCCTCTGCCATCATTGGTTAAGTTTTGTTTATATTTGTGATAGTTTAGAAAAGCTTTTTTCTCCCAGCTTCACAACTCTTAGTTGGTAATTCATCCAAATTGTTGATATTGTTGTCAGATTTAGGAAAACCTCTTTCTCTCTCTCTCTTTAAATCTGTATATAAGATCTGAAAGAACTTTCCATGGACCAGTTTCTGACTTGGCACACTCGAGCCTTGTATGTTGTCTTCCACTCTCTGCACACTTTTGGTACCAGCTGCTATGGGATGTGTGCACGAGCAATGTGATTTCTGGGTCTTTATCTCATGACTCCAGGTGGGTCAGCCAGGGTGGGTGGTAGGAGTGTAGGAAGTCATTCCTACAGCAAGATGCTTAGGAATAATTTCACGAGTCATGGAAGTAACTGCAAACCCCATAAATATATCCTGCTAAACTCAAAATCACGATATATCTCCAATCAACTTCCCCTACCCCTTTCCCCACAGTGCCTGAGGCCATTGCCACGCCACCTGACAGGAGGGGAAATGGGGCTGAGGGGCAAGTTAGAGTTGAAAGGAGCAGTAGGCTTAACTGGCTGCGTTTAACACATCTTTTGGAAATTTTACAAAACAGAGGGCCTTGTGAACACACTGTTGGGGACCTTGTGTACACCTACCCCCTCCCCATCCCATGAATCTCTGGGTCCCCAGAGCCTCATACACAGCCTGTTGAATTGTTGAGTGAATGTTCTGTGAGCCTAACCAAGGATATTTCACAGACCAAGATTTAAAGAAAATAAAAAGCTCTCTTCTCTCAATGTATTTTCTAACTTTAAATCTTTGGACTTTGTCAGAGATAAATGTTAGCCTTTTGCCTCAGGGCAGGGACTGGGGTGTGGCAAGTGAAGCACCTTGAACATGTAATTCAAGGAAGCTCTAGATGCCTCACTCACCTCACCTAGCCCCAGACTGCTCCCCAGCTTTGCCTGTTCTAGAAGGCTCCTTCAGGGAGTGAACACATTTAGTCGATATTGAAAATGGAATGTGGGTTCTCACTGAGTAGCAAAATGGCTACCTGTTTGCTAAGAGAATCTACAGGATGTAGCGTTTTTTCTAATCTAAGGCACATCATTCAAGATGGGGATTCCCTGAATGGACAGCACACAGAGCTAACACTGCCAACCATTAAGATCCCAGCCCCAAGAGCAGAGTGAAGAGCAGATCTAACAATCTCAGGACAAGGGCACGGATGAGCCTCTCAGTCTCTGAGTTCAGAGTTCATCTAGATAGCTGATGAAGGAGGGTGAGCACGCAGAGGGAGGCCCCTCCACCTTTCCTTCCTGGCTCCAGAGACCATGTGATCACCAAGGAGGAGTCACTGCCAAAACTCCCGCCATAACTTCTGCTGATCACATCACTAGAAAGACAGAAAGGTCCTGTAATGGATTTTCGCCTTTTTTTTTTAGGTTTCTGGAATGTCTCTTAAAATCCAAATATTCTAGCATCAAACCGAAATGTATTTTAACTACTTTTTCTTGCTGAAAAATAATACATGTACACTGTATAAAATGTGTTAAGCAAAGATAAGTGTGAAGAAGGAAGAAACATTACTCAGGATCTCATCACTCACAGATAACCACAGTTGATATTATGGCACATTTTCTTCCAGAATGTTTGTACACATAGGCACATGCACACACAGGGCTCAGACTGGTTAGTGTCCTGCCTCTTTGACTTCCTATACTGTGAGCACCTCCAGGTATCATGAAATACCCTTTGAAAGTGTGGCTTTAGGCAGGAGTGTGCTATTCTCAAGTACAGAGGCACCATGATTTAATCTTCTGTTGTTGAGGGTATAGGCTGGTTTCAAATTTGTAGGAAAATGGCTATAAAGAACTTTCTTGCACATGGATATTTGTTGATGTAATAAGTTTTTTAGACTAGATTCGTAGAAGTCAGATTATTAGGTCAAAGGGCAAGAGCATCTTTTGGCTATTGATGCTTCACTGTTAAGTTACTTTTCAGAAAGATCGTGCCAGCTTGGCTTCTACCCAGCAGTAGAGGTGAGTGTCTCCAGAGATGTCTGCCAGTGCAGAATATTTTAATTAAAGTGTGTTTTTTAATTTGATAGGTGAAAAATACTTCCTGTTGTTTTAATCTCTAGCTCTTGAACTACAAATGTGGTTGAGCACTTAATGTTCATTGAACACTTATATTTCTCATTTTGTGAATTGTTTATGAGCTTTATCTATTTTTCTTTTGAGGTTACGATTTTCTTAATGCTTTGGACTAGTAGTTGTTGTGATAATAAAAAGGTGGTAGGTAGTATTCACTGAACATTTACTATGTGATAGGCCTGGGTATAAGCACTTTATATTAAATCATTTAATCCTTTAAAACAGGTACTATTATTAGTCCATTTTACTGATGAGGAAAACAGGAACAGAGAAGTTTAATAACTTATTCCAGGTCACACAACTGGTAGATGGCAGAGTCAGGATGCAGGTCTATATTGTAGTGCCTACAGATATTTTCCTACTCTGTCATTTGTGTCTCACATTTTGCTTATGGCATTTTTATGTGGAGATTTTAATTAGATATCTGTAGTCAAATTTACCAGTGTTTTTGTTTTATGCTTCAATTTTTAGCATGTTTAGGAAATCTTTCCCCATTCCATGATCTGATCAATATTTACCTATGTATCGATGTATTGTTTAATAGCTTCATTTTAAAACTTAACTCTTTAATTCACTGGAATTTATTTGAATAGAAAGGGTGAGGTGAAAAAGTTTTCTCTTACTGTTTATTTGACATTTTGCCACCGTTATGAAATACCGAGTATAGAATGGAGATGACAATGTTCTCTACCTCATAGGGTCATTGTAAAGATTAAGTAAGCTAAAAAAATTAAACACACACACAAAGTGGTTAGCTAACAGGAATTAATTCTCTTTCTCCAAGTCCGTGCACCCCACGCAGGAAGTATTTCTATGGCAGTCCTATATTTATGTAACTTTCTTGTCTACTTGCTTCCTGGTCTACATACGCAAGAGGGGTCCTTATCCAGGTTTGCAGCTTTTAGGATTTTATGTTCTCCCCTTGAAACGTTTTGTGGATACTTTGAAACAACGTGAATAAAGCTGACTTCTATGAAAGAAGTTGTATACTGCAGAGATGAAGGGGGACTTTTGCTATTTTGTCTTAGGAATGATATTTAAATGATTGATTCATTTTTTTTAAAGATTTTATTTATTTATTCGACAGAGATAGAGACAGCCAGCGAGAGAAGGAACACAAGCAGGGGGAGTGGGAGAGGAAGAAGCAGGCTCATAGCAGAAGAGCCTGATGTGGGGCTCGATCCCATAAAGCCGAGATCACGCCCTGAGCCAAAGGCAGACGCTCAACCGCTGTGCCACCCAGGCGCCCCTAAATGATTGATTCATTAATGATTGTGAACACCATTAAGGAAATCAGTGTGGGGGCACTTCATTGGCTCAGTCGGTTAAACGTCTAACTCTTGATTTCGACTCAGGTCATGATCTTGGGTCATGGGATGGAGCGCGTCCGGCTCCCTGCTCAGTAGGGAGTCTGCTTTTCTCTCTCCCTCTACTCCTCCCCCAACTCCCACATGCACTCTCTCTCTCTCTCAACCTCTCTCAAATAAAATCTTTATTAAAAAAGGAAATCTATGTGTTCCAATTGGTTATACTAATTATTCTGGTGAGAAAAATTGATTTTGTATTTACCTGTTTCTTCCCTTTCATGAGTATTGTACTGTGGAATGACCACAACTGTGATGGGCATATGACTTTGATAATCGTAAACCGAGTGATCATAAACTGGTGGCAGCCTCACTTCTCCTCTCTCACTCCTTGCATTCAACCCGTCTGCAAGTTCTCTTGGCTCTACCTCCGTAATATAGCCTGTCTCCATCTGTTTCTCTCCAGCCCCATTGTTCCTACCCTGGTCAGGCCACTGTCGTCTCTCCTGGTCCACAGCCATTACCCCGCTGGGTCTCTGCTTCCGTGCCTTCCCCTCAGCAGTCCATTCTCCGTGCAGCAGCCAGGGCGTCCAATCTGCTAAGACGGAGTTTTACATCACAAGATAATCATGGAAGGGATAACTCATCCGCTTGACCACATCCTCTATGTCAGAAGCAAGTCATAGGTAGTACCTCACTCAGGGCAAGGAGAGTGTACACGTGTGGACCCCGGGAGGTGAGAGTCATTGGGGGTTGCCACAGCCCTGCCTCGCATTGCACTGGCCCAGCAACGGCTTCAGAGAAGTTCTGGCCCACCATCAGCAGCAGCGGGATCGTCAACCATCCTGGCCCGAGCCGTTGACTCTTCACATCCTGAGACTTCTGCCAGGATATGCAGTGACTGTGGGTCTAGCTAGTTGAGTTGGTGACAGCATGGTGCTCCAGCTTGCCTCCCTGGGGAACATTAACCTGAGTGACGTCAGTGGCCTCCAGCATGTGGGACTTGGGAGAAAAGTGATGGGGAGGAGTATGTGTGGGGGCAGCTTCATGCATAGGCATGTGTATGTCTCTGCCTGCTACCAATTAAAGTAGTGCTGGGTTCGAGGGCCACTGCTGGGGTTACTCTGATCTTGTTCTTGGGTGTGGCCCAACTGGAGGAGTTCTCAGAAGCTGAGGATTGTGAGGAAGCCTGGCTTCTGAATTCATGGAGGAACCCCGAGCTTACAGAAGCATTCAGAATCGAGCACCAAGTGGGAAACCCAATCCAGAAAGTGAGAGAAGGTAGTCCAAAAGGCTGCCAGCATGAGGCCCCAGGGCAGACAGCGAGAGCCGGGCTCCAGGGCCTGGCATGGAGGAGGCTCTGGAAGTGATGGGGTGATGGCGTAACCCGGGAAGGGTCTGAAGAATGACCCCATGTTGCTCAGACACGAGGACTCTTTTGAACATTTAATTTTACAGTTTCCTGTAACATCTTTGTAGAATAAATGTATCTCCTTTATTTAGACATACTGTGTATGTAGGAATTTGATGTGCTGTACAATCTATGCTTGGGGTCCATAAATCAGTAAATGCTGAATAAAAATAGCACTAAAAGCAAATGCTCTTGCTTTACGGGAACAAGTACCTCTTTGAAGGGCCAGCCTGCTACCATTCCGTTCAGGCAAAGATTGCTCAACTTGTTCTCTCTTGATAGATCCTCTCGCAGAGTCACTGGGCTGTTAAACATTGAAAGCCCCTCTGCCTTGTCTTCTGTGGGCCTGCAGACGGGCTGGCAATTAGCCAGCTGGGTTACGGAGGGCGAATATTCTAAAATGCCTCTATTCACTTGAATGTTTCAAAGGGCTTTAAAAAAAATCATTGAACAGACTGTGTGAGGCTCGGACAAACACTTGGGCCCCTCAGTGGTGTTTCATTCTGCATCCTCTGTTCCCTGAGCGCCGGGGGGCCAAGGCCGGGAAACCTGGCGTTGACACCCTGGAGAGCCCGAACAGGTTTGGGCTGCTTACTGGTGGGGACGGAGATGCCTCTGGGACATAATTAGCATCATTTGTAAAGCAAAGCCTCTTGGTTTGTAACCTAGATGGGCATCAGTCCTCTCCTGTTCTGCCCCGGGAGTTTCCCTTGACCAGATGCCTTCCTGAATTTGAATATTTCACCTCTAAAATTGGTGCAAATCGTCAGGCCAAGGACAGAGTGCCGTCAGTGTTTGAGTTGAAAGGGATTGCCTGCTGGGATATAGAGTAACCAGATGCCACAGAGGCAGAATGTTCTCTGCACTGTCCCAGGCCCTTTCTCAGCGGAGAGTGCCCCTCTGCATTCAGTTGCTCAATCCAGAATCTGAGAGTCACCCCACACCTCCTTCTCCCGGACTTCCTACAGCCTAATCTACTGCCCAGCCCTGTCAGTTCCATCTCCCGTCTCTCCTCCTTTTCCCCCTTTCTTTACCCTCCCCGCCATCTTGTCCCTTCCCGCTTCCCCACCTCCCATCTCTTCTCCATACGTTAGCAAAATGACCACTTAATTATGCCAATCTTAGCAGGACTCCCTGCTTAAAACCTGTCACTATCTTTCCATTATTTCTAGGCTAAATCCACAAATCGTTACCGACAGCTTCGTCGTCCCTTTGGCCTGCTGCAGTCCCAGCTTGGGCCACTCTTCACCACACTGTGCGGGCCAGTCACACAGCCGCCTTTAGATTCCTCAGAAATGTGTTGCTTCCCGCCTCTGAGCCTTCCTTTGCACTGGATCCTTGGCTTGGGACACCCTCTTCTCCCTCTCTTTTTGTCTGCTCAATTCTAATTGATCCTTCCAAGTGTTACTCAAACGTCACTTTGTTAAGGAAGCCTCTGTGACCCTCATCCAAGATAAGGTTAGTTCCGCCTGTTTGTGGCACTTACCACTGGTGCAGCCGTGTCATTAATTGGGTTATTAATTGTTTAATGACAGTCTCCACCTCTAGACCATTGGCTCCAGGAAGGCAGAGAGCGTGCTGTCTTGTTCGCTGTGGTAGACCCAGCACCGAGGACAGGGCCCGGCTGTTGGGGCCTCATAGTGGAGAGTTGAGAGACGAATGACTGCGCGGTTGGTACTGTTCTACCAGTTACTGGCTGTGCGCCCTTAGGCAAATCGCTTAACCTTCCTGAGGTTCCTCACTTGTAAAATGGGGTGTTCTGAGGATTCAGTTAGAACACAGGTTAAATGATGATTAGCCCATGATGGATTCGCAACAAATACTAGTCACGTCTTAGAACGGAGAGTCAGAATTCCAGAAATTGGTCACTGGAAATTCTATCAGCCTGGTCCCGCGTTCTCAGAATCCGTCCTGCTAACAAAATGCAGTCTCCCTTGGACAGACCCATAGCGCTCAGGGGACGGGATTAGGGGCTTATCCATCCAGCCCTGCCAAACTGAGCGACGCACGCATGCGTCTGTTCCTTTCCTCAACAAGTGCTCTTGAGCACCTGCTGTGAGCTAGGTGCGGGGACGATAATGTGACCAAAATTGTCTCTGACCTCTTGCAGCTTATAGTTTGTTCCTTTCAAGTATCTGCTTTTCACGTCACCGAATAAATGGCTCGACTCTTCTGGGTTTGGCTTTGGCCAGCCCCGGCTGTGGCCTGTGGCGTGGCAGGGAGGAAGCCTTAGCTGTCTTGGCTCAGTGAAAGCTGTTTGCCTCTCCAGATGAACTTGCGCTGGGATTTTTAAATCACCATCTGCAGCCCCTCTTCTTCATTTAATATCTTTGTCTTCTGCTCTCTACCCCCATCTTCTCCTGAACTGCAACCTGAAATCGCATCCTTTCTCATGACGGGAATGTAGATAGGACATTTGTCCTCATCCCCCGAACGGCACTTATCCGCAAAGTGTTGGGAAGAAAAGGTATCAGGCGAGTGGGAAGTGCCCTCGCGGTATATTGAAAACGATTCCGTTTGTTTTCCTTCCCTACCGTGTGCCCGAGCTGGCACGGTGGCCTTGGTCCTAAAGTGTGTTTGCGCATCTTGGCAGCTCTAGCCCGCTAGAGACACCTACTATGGAAACACAAGAGCAACTGCAAGAACCTGGAGTTCCCTCTCCCTCTGTGATTTTCCAGAACACGGACTCATGACCCTAGGCATGGGTGGGCATGCCCCGGTTTGGAACCAGCTCATGCCATCCCGCTGACCGGGGCCTGTGTGAGCTGCTGGGGCCCCTCCCAGCAGGATGGGGAGACACCGTCAGAGCCAGGGGGCTCTTGAGACTGACCCAGGAGGGCTTGCCAAATTTGTGCTCGCCTGGTCACGTGAAGTCTTCTGAAGCAGGCAGAGAAACTTGTCCAAGCCCCGGGTACTGATTCTGGAAAGAGCTGACAGAGCGCGCACATGTGTGTCTGGGCTTGAGCTCACTGGCTTTGAGGGGGGGAGCCTATTCGTAGGGGAAAGAGCCCCATTCCTCCTCTTCTCAGAAACGCAGGGGCCGCTCATGTGACAGAGCGAGTTCCACAGCTTCGCCTTTAATGGAGTGAGCAGATTGCAGGAAGAATGCGATGCTGCTCAGTAAATTTAATGACTTTATGAAGATAAATGTTTCCCTTCCGAGGCTCCTTCTTGTCAGAATACATTTAATACCGCCATTCCTTTGAGAACGAAATTCCTGTAGCACTTTGCAGCATATTAACATGTTTCTCTCACCACATGAAATTGCACTTCAAGCAAGAAATAATAATGTTTCTGCCTCCCCTTGTACATTTTTATTACTGCCAATGAATAGGAGTAAATTAACTATTATGGCTAACATTATTCACGGGGACAAATTCCTAACTCATTTTACAGAGAATAATAAATAACGGAATGAATAAGATGCCTTTAATTTCACATGTGAATTATCAAAGATCCCTCAGAGTCACGGGAGAGAGGCCGTCATGTTTATACACAAAATACAAATATATAGCCGGTGTTTAGCATCAGGAGCCCCGCCATCTAAACAGTCACCGAGCTGCTCCGGGTCCCGGAGACCCCGACCACTCATCGGTCAGCCTCAGCTAGCCAACACGCATTCTAATTGTATGCTCGGAGGAGGAGATTTAGGTTTTACAAAATCTACTTGCGATTTCTGTCCAGGCATTTATCACTTCAGATCTTGTCCCTGTTAATGACATTACAAGGCAAATGCCACTTTAATGGAAACCACCAAAGTCCTGGCCAGTGGCTCTTTCATTTGGAGTAGCCTTCAACAACCCAAATTCCAGTATAGTGATGTAATTTGAACACCTCTTTGTAGCCTGTTCTAATGGGATTTTTGCTGCGCCATAAATTCTTGAGGACCTGAAAGGTACAAGCAAGCAGGATAATAGGGAACAGAACAGCATATACACCCTTCTGGAATATTATTCTACTTAATGACCTTCCCAGATCTCCGTGGCTGCACTGCCACGTCTGTGACCTCCCCGCCAGACGTCTTTGAGCAGGGCCTATGCCGGGGTGCAGGATACACATTTGAGGGGTTTCCAGCCTCCCTGAGAGACCATATGCTGCGTGGTATCCTTGGCTAGTTGCCTAAAGGGGGCCTCGGGCTGAAACTCTGTAGGGTGGGATAGGCCTTCAGGGAAAGAGAATCAGTTGGCCTGGTGGAGAGGAGAGGAGAGGGGAGGGAAGGGGAGGGGAGGAGAGGAGAGGAGAGGAGAGGAGAGGAGAGGAGAGGAGAGGAGAGGAGAGAGGAGAGAAGAGAGGAGAGGAAGGAGGCCTTCCAGGCAGGCATGTGTCAGAAGCAGATGTGTAGAGGTGGGAATGTGCCAGGATCCTTGCGCAAGGAGTGAGAAGGAATCCCTTCCATTTGACTTATGTCATCTTCGTGTGTACCATTAATTCAGGTTTTCCCCTTAAAACATTGACTTTTGGGGCCTAAGTACTTCATCTCTAAGCTGTCAGGGTCTGCCTGCTTACAAATCTTTGTTCATTTGATGTGCAAAAAAAATGGTGTCTCATTTTCATTTCTTTGATTATCAGTCATGTTGGGCATTTAAATGTTTATTGAAGATACAGGATGTATATGTCGTGATTGTCTGTTGGTGTCTTTTGTGGTGAGTTTTTTCTTTACTGATTATGAGAGCTTTTTATATATGAAGGACCTTCACTCTTGTCATAGTGGTCAGAATATTTGTTCAGTTTCTCATTTACTTCAGTTTCTTCTGTAAAACAGGGATGGTTCTGTTTACTTTGCAAGGCTGGTTTTCTGGTTAGCCATGCCACGAGTGAGTTCCCAACACAGGGCTGGCACGCCGTGGATGTTCAGTACGGCACAGCTGTTACTCCTGTGGTCATCGATTAGACTTGCTGCCCACACTTTATGGATGCGGCCGGCCCGGATTGCTGTGTGGAGGGCCCTAATACTACAGCTGCCACCAGGCAAGCGAAGGGCCCAGTTACCTTCTGCCTACAGGTGGTGACCCATCAGGCCAGCTGACCTTTTGAGGGATGACTTCAGCTAGAGGACACAGATCCTGGTGCCACCAAAGGGGTCTGCAGAAGTGGCACAGCACCCCTGTAGAGCAGACGCTGTCCCCACCCCTACTCTGCTAATGAGGTCACGCAGTAACTGAGGAAAACCTAAGGGTGTGACATCTTGGAAACCAGCCACATGAACTTGAACAGATCATATCTGCTCTCTGGGCTGGGGATTTCTCACCCATACAGTGAAGAGGTTTTAGCAGGCAATCTCTGAGACCCTTGGAACTCCAGGAGTCTGTATTTCTGTCAGAAGATCTATGGGCCCCAGACCTCTACTGGGCTAAGAATAGCCCTGATTCATTAGCTATAAATGTCACAAAATTGATTCACAGATGTTCAAGGACATTTTGTATCCTTTGCAACTCTCGGATTGCGTACTTGCCAGTGAGGAGGGGTTAGGAGGTATAGGAGCAAGCCTCCTTATTCATTGGACTTGATTCCTAATCAAAATCTCCTTCGTAATACAGTGGGCAAGTACCACCTAGTCAACATGTCTGAACTGCACTCAGCTTGTCCTCTGGCCCCAGAGCTATTCCTTCTAGAATAGCATCCTGGCTCCCCCTCACAGCATTTCTCATGGTTTGTTATTATGTGTAGCTTGGTGGTATTATTTGCTTGATGTCTGTCTCCTTCTGGGACTTCTAAGATGGCTAAGATGGTCTCAGAAGCCTATCTAAGAGGTGAATCATGGGCCGTCAGTGTAACTATACATTTCGACTCTGCCTCTGCTACAGAACGCTCCACACCATTGCCCTTGTTGGGTTGGTTAGTTATCTATCTCTTGCAGAAGACTGTGAGCTCCTTGAGGACAGGGCATGCTATGGACTGAATTGTATCCCCCCCCCCAAACTCACATGCTGAGACCGTAAGCCTTAATGTGAGGTATTTGGAGATGGAACACTTGGGAGATAATTAGGTTTAGATGAGGTCTTGAGGGTGGGACCCTTGTAAGAAGTGTCCTTAAGAGACACCAGAAGGCTCACACTCTCGCTCTGTCCATGTGCGCACACTAAGGAAAGGTCATGTGAGCATATGGTGAAATGGTGGCCCTTATCAAAACCGGACCGTCTGGCACCCTGATCTTGGACTTCCAGCCTCTGGAACAGTGAGGAAATAAAATCCTGTTGTCTAATCCCCCCCCCGGTCTGTGATATTTTGTTACGGCTGCCTGAACTAAGGCAGTACAGATCTTCCTAATCTTTGGCCCTCTGGTTTCCAGCACAACAACATGGCTACTCAGTATTATTTGAGCTGGCATAAAATAGGTTTCCAGTAAAAAGTGGGACTGTCTAGTTGAGAAGCCCAGCTGTTCCTCAGGCTCAAGCCTACAACGTGATCCCCTCAGTAACAGCCTATCTGTTGTATAGGCTGCTAAGAAAGCTTGACTCTGGGCTCCCACTGTATAAAGGACTGAGAACCACTCCTCCATGTGAAAGGGACCATAAAGCAAAATCAATAACAAAAGTATCAAATTCCATTAGGCCTCATACAAGCTTGCTGGACACTATCCTCTCCTGTTGGAAGAATTCTCTGAGCTTCCTAGGAGGAAGCCAAGAATTCCAGAAGGAGACACTCTAAGGAAAGACAGGGTAACCAGTGGTCCTTCCAGGGAATACCCTGGCTTTGGATGGTCCCCAAACTATGTCCAAAGCCTGCTAAATATCCAGCTCAAGTGAGGACAGAAGCCTCTTCCCTTAGTTCCTTGTGGCAAAGCTGAGGCACACTGCAGCCTTCAAGAGACTGGAGCACCAAAAGAGCATGGCAAGGAAGCCTTGCTAGATGGGCCAGGAATTCTGGCTTCTTGGCTTCCCCTTAGCCCCATGCAGGCTCGGGCTCCAAACGGCCGCTTCTCCTTTGCCCATCTGGCCAGTGTCCTTTAGCTCCAGCTATCATGATGGAGAGTGCCAGCAGGTTTCCGACCGCTGTGTGGTGGCTGCCCCAACAGGGATGCCCTGTTCTTCTCCAGCTTGGAACCTGCCATTTCTCCAAGAGGCTCTGATTCCTTGGAGTGAGGAACGTCACCGGGTACCTGCGGGCTAGATGAGCTGTTTGCTGCTAGGGCGTCCGGACTCCTTGCTACTTGCATCGGACAGAGGTAGGAAGCACAGGTGTGCGCTCGTGCCCCCTCATCTCATTTTATATTGCAACTTGGTACTAATACTTTGAATTCCAATCCAAGGTTCTTTCTCCCTTTCCTCAGTTCTATATCTGCATCTCTTTTCTCCCATGGTGAGAAATTTAGTTTTCAGCAACATCAGTATATTTACTCATTGGCTTGATACACGCAAAGTAGTTTGGGAATTGTCACGCCAACACCGTTACCAACAAGCCTACTCAATCCAGTTCGGCTTGACTGGGAACGGGGCACTGCCTCCCTACTGCTAGGTGAGGAAGGAATTCTAAGTCTACCCCTGGGCCTTTGTGGACACCCAGGGTGGGGCCTCTTGTTACTGCTGGTGGAAGTTCAGCTCCAGGGAAAGAGGAAGGACCCCATTACTGCTCTCTACCTGGCCCCTGCTGACACGGCATAGGGGGAAAAGATGATCCCTGTCTAGAGGGGATGAGTTCTCGCTCTCCGCTTGGCCATCTAAGACCCCCACTGAGCACGGAGTGGGAAGAGCACCTCACTACTGGCTCCCTCTGGGTTCTCCACTGACACCATGCGGTACCCAGGTAGTCTTGTGTGTCAGTCAGGGTTCTCCAGAGAAACAGAACCAATAGGCTGTGTGTGTGTGTGTGTGTGTGTGTGTGTGTGTGTATGGAACTGATGTATATATGTGTGTGTGTATATATGTATAAATATGTAGAGAGACTAATGTGTATATGTATATATATGGAGAGAGAGACAGAGAGAGAGACAGAGTGATTATAAGGGATTGGCTTCTGTGCTCACAGAGGCTGGTGAGTCCAAATCTGCACTGCGGCCTGGCCGGCTGCAGACCCGGGAGAAGCAATAGGGCAGATGGCCTCGTTTGCAGTTTGCAGTTTGCAGCCCTCTTCCCCAGGACAGCTTTGGGGGAGTCCTCACCTCTTTAGCTGTTTTGCGCACAGCTGGGAGCGAGCAAAGCCAGGTACTTGAATGCTGTTGCTGGTGCTGGGGGAGGTCACAGGGAGGGCCTCTGTCCTGTGTCCTGTCAAAGAAAAGCAGGAAACTTAAAAACCAAGAAGCTGGTGAGACCGAAGGCAGGGATTGTCCGGGACTGAGCAAATGATGGTGGAGTGTCTCTGTGTTGCTGGTACAGCTCCACGGGAGTACTCTTCGGGCAGGTTACATTTAAATTCAGTATCAGTCGTCATATCTAAAGGTTTTAACAGAAAAGTACTGGAGCTGGAAGGCCTTATTAAGACTGTAAATGTCTCTCGGGGTGTGGTAGACTTGGTCTCCACCCTCAAAGAACCCTGCAAATGTTCTTCAGTATCTCCAGCCTTGCTTTGCCACCTGTAGTCTGCATCCAAAACCCCAACTCCTGGCTCAGGGGTCTCCAGTCATTTTTCTACCAGTCCCCAATGACTCTCAGAGTTGAGAAGCACTAACTATGGGATCAGCTCCAACCTCCTTAATACTGCCTCAGATCAGCCTTTGATAATCTGACCCTCCCCGCCCTCTCTCACCTAGCACTCCAGCCAGTAGGAAATACCCTAGTTCAAAAAAAACTTGCTAGGCTCTTAATCTTATGGCCCATGACCTCCTCTGCCTGGAATGTCCCTCCCTCATCCTGATGGTTCTCAATAGCCCCCTCTGGGAACTGTCATCTCTTCAGTACAACAGAGCCCCTTGGAGTCCCATGCAGACTTTCTTTTTTTTTTTTTTTTAAAGATTTTATTTAATATTTATGTGACAGAGAGACAGCCAGCGAGAGAGGGAACACAGCAGGGGGAGTGGGAGAGGAAGAAGCAGGCTCCCAGCGGAGGAGCCCGATGTGGGACTCGATCCCGGTATGCCGGGATCACGCCCTGAGCCGAAGGCAGACGCTTTAACGACTGTGCTACCCAGGCGCCCCTCTTTTTTTTTTTTAATAATAATTTTTTATTATATTATGTTAGTCACCATACAGTACATCCTTAGTTTTTGATGTAATGTTCCATGATTCATTATTTGCATATAACACCCAGTGCACCATGCAGTATGTGCCCTCCTTAATACCCATCACTGGCCTATCCCAATCCCCCACCCCTCTCCCCTCTGAAGCCCTCAGTTTGTTTCCCAGAGTCCACAGTCTCTCGTGGTTCATTCCCCCTTCTGTTTACCCCCCCTTTATTCTTCCCTTTCTTCTCCTACCGATCTTCCTACTTCTTATGTTCCATAAATGAGTGAAACCATATGATAATTGTCTTTCTCTGCTTGACTTATTTCGCTTAGCATAATCTCCTCCAGTCCCGTCCATGTTGCAGCAAATGTTGAGAATTTGCTCTTTCTGATGGCTGAGTAATATTCCATTGTATATATGGACCACATCTTCTTTATCCAGTCATCTGTTGAAGGGTGTCTAGGCTCCTTCCACAATTTAGCTATTGTGGACAATGCTGCTATGAACATTGGGGTGCATATGGCCCTTCTCTTCACTATGTCTGTATTTTTGAGGTAAATACCCAGTATTGCAATGGCTGGGTCATAGGGTAGCTCAATTTTTAACCTTTTAAGGGACCTCCACACTGTTTTCCACAGTGGCTGTACCAACTTGCATTCCCACCAACAGTGTAAGAGGGATCCCCTTTCTCCACATCCTCTCCAACATTTGTTGTTTCCTGCCTTGTCAATTTTTGCCATTCTAACTGGCATAAGGTGGTATCTCAATGTGGTTTTGATTTGAATTTCCCTGATAGCTAATGATTTTGAGCGTTTTTTCATGTGTTTGTTAGCCATTTGTGTGTCTTCACTGGAAAAGTGTCTGTTCATATCTTCTGCCCATTTTATGATTTGTTTATTTGTTTCTCGTGTATTGAGTTTGAGAAGTTCTTTGTAGATCTTTTATCTGTAGTGTCTTTTGCAAATATATTTTATCTGTAGTCTTTTATCTGTAGTGTCATTTGCAAATATCTTCTCCCATTCCATGGGCTGCCTCTTATTTTTTTTGACTGTTTCCTTTGCTGTGCAGAAGCTTTTTATCTTGATGAAGTCCCACAAGTTCATTTTATCTTTTGTTTCTCTTGCCTTTGGAGATGTGTCTTAAAAAAATTGCTGTGGCCGATGTCAAAGAGGTTGCAGCCTATGTTCTCTAGGATTTTGTGGATTCCTGTCTCACATCGAGGTCTCTCATCCATTTGGAGTTTATCTTTTTGTATGGTGTGAGAGAGTGGTCAAGTTTCATTCTTTTGCATGTAGCTGTCCAGTTTTCCCAGCACCATGTATTGAAGAGACTGTCTTTTTTCCACTGGATGTTTTTCCTGCTTTGTCAAAAATTAGTTGCCCAAAGAGCCGAGGGTCCATTTCTGGGTTCTCTATTCTGTTCCATTGGTCTATGTGTCTGCTTTTGTGCCAGTACCATGCTGTCTTTGTGATCACAGCTTTGTAGTATAGCTTGAAATCCGGCAACATGATGCCCCCAGCTTTGTGTTTCCTTTTCAGCAATTCCTTGGCGATTCGGGGCCTTTTCTGGTTCCACACAAATATAAGGGCTGTTTGTTCCAGTTCTTTGAAAAATGTCATTGGTATTTTGATCGGGATAGCATTGAAAGTGTAGATTGCTCTGGGTAGCATGGACATTTTAACTATGTTAATTCCTCAGATCCATGAGCATGGAATATCTTTCCATCTTTTTGTGTCTTCCTCAATGTCTTTCAAGAGTGATTTATAGTTTCTAGAATATAGGTCCTTTACGTCTCTGGTTAAGTTAATTCCAAGGTAACGTATGGTTTTTGGTGCTATTGTAAATGGGATGGATTCCCTAATTTCTCTTTCTTCAGTCTCATTGTTCATGTATAGAAATGCAACTGATTTCTGAGCATTGATTTTGTATCCTGTCACATTACTGAATTGCTCTGTAACTTCTAGTAGTTTGGGGGTGGAGTCTTGGAAACTAAGAACAATCCTGCTCAAGAATGATTGGATAAACCAGGAAATTAAAAATCAATTTAAACAATTTCTGGAGACCAATGAGAATGAAAACACAATGGTCCAAAACCTATGGGACACTGCAAAGGCAGTCCTAAGGGGAAAATACATAGCCATCCAAGCCTCACTCAAAAGAATAGAAAAATCTAAAATGCAGTATTTATATTCTCACTTCAAGAAGCTGGAGCTGGAACAGAGGAACAGGCCTAACCTGCACACGAGAAGGCAGTTGATTAAGATTAGAGCAGAGATCAATGAATTAGAAACCAGGAGCACAGTAGAGCAGATCAACAGAACTAGAAGCTGGTTCTTTGAAAGAATAAATAAGATCAATAAGCCACTGGCCAGACTTATTCAAAAGAATAGAGAAAGGACCCAAATTAATAAAATTATGAACAAAAGGGGAGAGGTCACAACCAACACCAATGAAATTGGAAGGATTATTAGAAACTTTTATCAACAGCTTTATGCCAATAAATTAAACAACCTGGAAGAAATGGATGCCTTCCTGGAAACCTATAAACTACCAAGACTGAAACAGGAAGAAATTGATTATTTAAACAGACCGATTAATTATGAAGAGACTGAAGCAGTGATCGAAAACCTCCCCAAAAACAAGAGGCCAGAGCTTGATGGATTCCCCGGGGAATTCTACCAAACATTCAAAGACGAAATAACACCTATCCCCTGAAGCTGTTTCAAAAAATAGAAACAGAAGGAAAACTACCAAACTCTTTCTATGAGGCCAGTATTACCTTGATCCCCAAACCAGGCAAAGACCCCATCAAAAAGGAGAATTACAGACCGATATCCCTGATGAATATGGACGCCAAAATTCTCAGCAAGATCCTAGCTAATACGATCCAACAGTACATTAAAAGGATTATCCATCATGACCAAGTGGGATTCATCCCTGGGATGCAAGCGTGGTTCAACATTCGCAAATCGATCAGTGTGATAGATCATATCAACAAGAAAAGAGTCAAGAACCATATGACCCTCTCAATTGATGCAGAAAAAGCATTTGGCAAAATACAGCATCCTTTCCTGATTAAAACCCTTCAGAGTGTAGGAATAGAGGGTACATTTCTCAAGCTCATAAAAGCCATCTATGAAAAGCCTACAGCAAATATCATTCTCAATGGGGAAAAGCTGGAAGCCTTTCCCTTAAGATCAGGAACTCGACAAGGATGCCCACTCTCGCCACTATTATTCAGCATAGTACTAGAAGTCCTTGCAACAGCAATGAGACAACAAAAAGGGATCAAAGGTATTCAGATTGGCAAAGAAGAAGTCAAACTATCTCTCTTCGCAGATGACATGATACTCTATATGGAAAACCCATGCAGACTTTCCCTCACTTTTCCCCCCAGTTTTTCCCCAGGGGAGTGTTCCTCGAGGGCAGGGATTATGACTCATTTGTCTTTAGAGCTAGTGCCTGCCAGGAGGTAGGAGGAAGCAGCACACTGGGGAAGGAAAACAGAAGGAATCACATGGTGCACTGCCACTGTTGTTGGTGTTTCCGTCAATGCCATTTTCATTTGCTAAGTGTACTTTCAGACTCTAAGAAGTCAACAGCTAAATGTCACTTGAATCAGCAGGATTGACCCACCATGAAGAGGACTGGTCGGTTTCCCTGTTTTTCAGAGAAACCTTCCTGGGGATAGCTACTTGGGACACTTAGTCATTTCCTCAAGAGATCGATATGTAACTGATTTTGTTCCGTAGAGCAGTGTCAGGCACTTTGAAACAGCTTCCAGTATTGTAATAAGATCTTTCCAGGCCAGGTTTTTCTTTTCTTTTCTTTTCTTTCCTTTTTTTTTTTTTTTTTTTTTTTTTTTTAGTACTGCCATTCTTCCTCTTACACTTAAGGCAACTATACCTTCTTTCCTCCTATATTTTGTTTCTTTGCTTCCTGGATTAGTACCAGAGAATTATATTAGAGGTTTGAATTAAAAAAAAACAACAACACAACTCTTTGGGGCACTTGGGTAGCTCAGTTGGTGAAACGTCCAACTCTTGCTTTTGGCTCACGTTATGATCTCAGGGTCATGAGGTGGAGTCCTGCATCCAGCTCAGTGGGGAGTCTGCTTGAGATTTTCTCTCTCCCTTTGCCCCTCCCCGCCAAATAGATAAACAAATGAATAAAAATTTTAAAAATTAAAAAGAAACCACAAAATGCTGTATCCACCAAACATGGCCAAGGTCTTTTGATCTGGGAGATACAGTGTTCTTTATCAGACCTAATCTTCCTTTTTCCCATTTGACCTTGGCCTTCCTTTGGCCTGGATGCATCCATATTCTTCCTTTTCCTGAGGTCTCTTTCATTCCATAACTATGCTCACTTCTGGACCAGATAGGACTCCTTGAAATTGACATAGCATGCAGGAAAGGGTTCTGCATGTGGATGCAGGCTCAGTGCGCTGTGGCTGCCTTGCCCAAACTGTATCCCAGGAGAACTATTATTCAAAGGATCTTTGCAGACCACCTGACTTCTTTCTTTCCTTACTTTAACAAGCACTGCTTCTGCCTGACTTATATTCCTACCCAGAACAATGTCCTCTTTTTTACTTAGGCATAGATGGCCAGTAAGTCATTTGCTCATTCCACAAATATTTCTGGAACACCTACTATGTGCTGGACTCTGTGCTAAGTGTTCGGTTATGAGCTCGGAGTATTTTGATGTGGAAGTTCCTAGATGTTAACAGAAGGAGTAGCAAGATCTTACCAGCTTTGGGAGTCCAAAGGGGGAAGTGAGGGTGGAATATTCCATATCTTTAAAGAATGTTTCATGTGCATTTATTTCTTCCAGCTTTATGGAGCTAGAATTGCCATACACCGTTGTGTGAATTGGAGGTGTACAACCGTGTTGATTCGATACACTTACACATGGCGAAGTGATCGCCACCTTACCGTTAGCTAACACCTTCATCACATCACATAATTACCACTTCTTTTTTTGTGGTGAGAACATTTAACATCTACTCACTTAGCAACTTTCAGGTATGTAATACAGCCTTAGCTAACGTTCCGTATTTTCAGCACAGCACTTCCTCTGTCCGGGAACTCCGACTTCTCTCCCTTTTTCATGGCAAACTCCTTATCCCTCAGGTTTCAGTCTGTTGTCGTGTTTTCCCTAAAGCATCTCAGCCTCCTCATGCTGGCTTCAATGTCCTTTGTGCTTCCATTTGTCGCCCTCTTCTAGTTCTCATCAGCCGTCTTTTTAATTGCGCTATGCTCACTTGATGTGGGGTCCACCCTCTTACTAGAATTTCAGGGTGCAGTGCCGTGCCGCGAACGCTAGGCACTCGTTCGTCTTACGGAACCAACGCTTTGTACCCACTCAGTAGACCTGCTGTCTTGGAATACTGGATGGCTCACCTGTGGCGCCTCTCGTGGGTCTTGAGCTTCTTGAGGACAGGCACTGTGGTCTCCGTGCGCTGCAGTTTGGTACTGTGTGGTTGCCGTCTGGGAGGGGTCCGACCAGAGAAGTGGAAGCAACAGTAAGAGGCCTGTGTGTGTATCTTACAACTACACTATTGTATACTGTGGGGGTGTGTATTTACAAGGAATTGGCTAAGGAAATGTGGGGTCAGGTGTAGCAAGTCTGAAGTCTGTAGAGCAGGCAGTCAAGAAGGAAGACGACAAGCAGGCTGGAACCACAGCCACAGCTCATTCTCCGCAGGCAGTTAGGGGAGGGGATCGTGGGTAGGCTGACACCCTGTGAGCAGGAATTGTTTGGAGCCTCTCTGCCTCAGGGAAGGCCTAAACCTGCCTTTAAATGGCTCTCCTGCTTAGGTCAGGCCTACCTAGGATGACCCTCCCATCTCACCCCCCCACCACCTCCGATTCATTTAAGTCCATTGATTAGGAGATCGAACTCCATCTGCCAATCCCCTCCACCCTGTCACTGTAGCAGCTGTATCACTGCTTGATTGACTAGCTGGGGACTGCCACTGAGCCCAACCAGACCTATCAAAAAGCTGTCAGAGTGTTCAATCGATGATTATGGAAGGAAAGAAAGACAGGCTAGCTGAGTGAAAAGGCCAGGTTATTGCAGACTGAGGCCAGACAGAGTAGGTATGGTCCTGCGTTGGGGCAGGACAGGGACCCAGGAAGGCTCTGGAGTCACTGACGGCAGTAGAAGAAAATCCTAGCACGTGGAGTCATTTCTACAGCTCTGCACTGAGAACAGACTTAAGGCCAAGCTCCTTTGCCTGATCTTCCTGGCTTCGGGGGAAAGGCCTCGTTCCACCAGATTGCCTGTGCGCTGTGTGTGCCACGGCCAGGCCCGACTTGGGGGTGGGGGGTGGAGTGGGGGTTTCTGCACTGGGCCCACTTTCTCCCCCCTCTGCTATTTTGCTTCTGTCTGCTGTTGTTTTTGCCTCTTGTCTCTGCCAACCCACATGCTCCCTTTTGGTCCTTCAGGCTCTTCTTTTAGAACGATCTTGACTTCTTCCCAATTAGATGAGACCGCTGTCCCCAAGGGAACGTGGCCTAGGGCAGTAGGCCTGGAACTATGTCAGACCCCAAGCACACCCTGTCTCTTGCTTATCTGTGGTCTTGTCTTCTCATCCATATTGGACCGCAAGCTCTGGGCAGGCGGGCGCGATGCCCTCTCCTTCTCTGCATCCCCTGCAGAGAGCCTGAACTGCGCAGCTGCTTGGCGGCTCCTGGAAGTTTCGAATTAAAGCAAGGCGTTTCAAATCAACCAGCCTTATTTCTTAAGCTGCTGGATTCTGTCTCACATGTTCAAATGAAAGACAATTTGTCTTCTAATTAGGTTTTAACAAATTGCACTTGACCTTTGAGCTCTATTTTCAACCTTGAGAGCAAGCAATGAATGTATAAATTCCCAGACTTGATTTAATAATAAAAATCACTTCTATTTGTGGAGCACTTTACGGCCTTCAAATGACGTTGCCTCCTCTTGTCTCGCATGAGCTTGTGGGGTAAGATAGAGACCCACCCCATCTCACAGATGAGGAAACTAAGAACCAGAGAGGTCAAGGCCTCTGCCCCAAATCACTCAGCTTGTAGGAGGTCATCCAGCTGGGATGTCCTAACTCCTGGTCCAGTGGGCTTGACCCAAAGAGAAAGCAGTGGGAAGGCTGAGCTGGAAGGTGGTGGGGATTTCAGGTGCAGGGCTTTCTGGGAAATGGACATGAGCTCCTGCCCCTGCTCTCTGCCCTTTCCATCCCCCTGCAGCCCCCACCGTCAGCAGGGCTTCCTTGGGGAGCTCACAGCACTCGCTGGGATGCTGTGAGACGTTCCCCAGTATTTGCCCAAGCCAGTCTGCCTGTGTTTTCTGACAGCAGTGGCTCTCATGTGCCTGTGGCAACTTCCCTTTCAGTTCTTGGCTTTTGCCATAAATTATTTGACATGTTTTCTTAGAAAATAGTGAGACTGGGATATAGAGAAACTGGAGCAGTAAGAGGCAGAAATGATGGCTTTGGTCCCCAGACCGTTGACCGCGCTTCAGGGACTGTTCATTTTCTTTCCAGAGCTGGGCGTCTGATAACCTGCTCTCGACTCTGAGTGGCCCCTGGGGTGAAAAAAGGGGAAAGGGCTGTTGTTGTCTTGGTCATAGAGACAGCCACAGCTGGGGTGGTTATCAAGGGATGGATTTGTCTATCTTTGGTGTGCACTGAGCTTTGGGACTCAGGGAAGCCCCCTTATTTTCCTTCTAACCTCGTGAAATCCTTGCCAAACTCACAGGCCACAGGTCCTCTTCCCTGGGAGGCCTGCTCAGATGACTCAGAATTGCCGAGGCCACGGGGACACCACTGTTCCTGGGTACAGCATTTCATGATGGGTGGAGCCCCCCTCTCTGTCTGCAGAGTCTCCCCGGAGTCTGGCCACACCCCCAGGAGATAGGCAGGGCTATCCCTCTCCTGCCCATTTTATAGTCACGGAGCCTGAGGCCCAGAGAGGTTATGTGCTGTTTGCAGGGTCACACAGGTGGTGTAAGTAGTCTGTTCTCTGAGCTCCTTCCCAGCTCCGATCACAGCCCATGTTATGCCTGTCACATGAGAGGACCAGTGAGGGCTCATTGCCGTGTCCCTGGCGCCTACCTCGGGCGCAGTGTCTGATGGGGTACTTGCTCAGTAAGTGCTTGTTCACAGGCTGAGCATTTTCTGACTCCTTTCCCAGTGCACTTTCCATGTCACTCCACAGCCCTCAGGCCACTGAGAGCATTTCACACTTGGGGTGGACTTGGGGCTGGCAGGGCCGTCAGAACTTAAGTACAGCACCTTCATGTGCCGAGGACAAACTGAGACCCAGAGTAGAAATGTGAATTTCCAAGGGTCACACAGCCAGACTGGGATGTGAGCCCAGATTCTGGTACTTTCCACAGTACCATATGGCTTCATAATTAGTGATTGTCTTCTCTTCTAATTGCTGTGTGTATGCAAGAGAAGTAAAGGTAACTAGACTGTATGCTTTTAAAAGACAGGGTCTAGATCATAATTTCACATGGGAAAATTACTAGGCACATGGGTGACATTTTAGTTATCTATTCCTAGGTAACGACTTAGTGGCTTAACACAACGAAGATGCGTTATTTCCCACAAAGCTGTGGGTTGGCTGGGTGATTCTCTTGCAGATCTTCCTCGGGCTCCCTCATGTGGCTGCACTGGTGGATTTGCTGGGGGCTGGGCTCACCTGGGATGCTGGGGTGAGTGGTCATCTCCTAGATGGGAGGAGTGGCGTGTGTTTACAGGAATGAGAGAAATTAGCCGCCATTTTTGCAGACAATCCACCATGGATGGTACTCAATTCATGCTTGTGATCCCTTTCAGTAGAGATGAGGGTGGAGATCAGCAAAGGAAGAGAATTAATGAATTCGTTGATGGGTAAACGGAGGGTGATACGACTTGGCACATGGAGACAGGAGAGTTGAGTCAGGAGAGGTCGGTTGGGCCAGATCAGGCGGGCCTCATGGGCCCTACTCAAGAGCTGAGGCTTGATTCTGAAGACAATAGAGAGCCGATGAAGAACTTTAAGCCAGGCAGGGACATGGTACCGTATGCATTTTAGTTTGGAGACATTTGTGTTTTAGCAAGATCTCCCGAGTGGTAGAATTGGAAGGAGAGTGACAGGGCAGCAAGAGGAAGGTATTGTTATGGCCACTGAAGAGAGCACAGGACACTGAATGTCTCACCGGCCTTTCAGGGTCCTGTCTGCCCTAGTGTTCAGAGAGCAAACACCTGGCCATAGGTCGTCTACTTCCTGTTCACCAGAGCTCTTCATTGGCTTCTGGTAAATGAAAAAAGTGGATTTTACATGAGGGGTGGCCAAGAGTGGCTCAATGTTTGTCCCTTCTTGAGGCTGTGGCCCTGAGAGCAATGAGTCACAGTCCCACCAGCCAGGCTTGTGTCCATGCTGGCCGCACAGGAGGGGGCGTTGGGAGCCACCTTGTCCAATCCATTCATTTTGAGGAAGGTATGTGGGGGAGGGTGTTGGATGGGAAACCGGGGTAAAAGAGTTATATGGGCAATTCATGGAGACCCCAGAGCCAGAATTATGGTGTCCTGTGTTTGTGGGCACCCCCCAAATAAAAGCAATTATGAGAAACAATAGAAGGTAGTCAGGGCCCCGGGGCCAGGCAAGGAATCTATGGCTCCCTAAATAATGAAAAGTTGGTCCCCTTCCCTGGGCACCATTCCAAGTCCTGCACAGTCCCGAGTGTTCAGACATTTGTAGAATTGCAGAATGAGTGAGGGCTTCCGGGAGAAAAGCCCCCTGTCCAAATGGATGGGCTCTCAGGGTCACCTGGTCTTATGATGCCTCTCACTCTAGAGAATGGGTTTCTGGGGCTGTGGCACAAGCTTTGATGACTGGTGGAAGGGAAGCAGGAGAGTAGGCAGGAAAAGTATTTGCATCTGCTACATTTGTCACACAAATCATGGGGCTTTTATGTCTAAAGGGAGATCAGAACCATGTTTACAGAATGACTGTCAAGGAATGGAATGATTTAAGCACATAGGCATCTGGTTTATTTTATGTTTGGTGTTTTCCTGTAAGATTTGTAGTCATCAGGAATGACGGGCACGCCAAGGCTGGGAAAGGAAGAGAAAGCCCCTGGATCTCCAGAGAATACAGAAGGGATGACGGAGAGGCAGCCGTCAGGGGCGTGTGCGGGCTCCATCTGGAGTTAGTAGGGGTGATGATGACACTAACCATCACTGCCATCATGAGCACCTACTGTGTGCCAGGCCCTGAGTTGAGCGCTGTCCATGTGTAATCTCCGTTTTCTGTACCGCTCAGTGAAGTAGCCAGGTCAGTTTCCCCTTCTGACGCAAGGAAACTGAGGTAGCACGGGGTTAAATCATTTCCCCCAGGACATGTGAATGGTAAGAGACAGAGCTGGGATTCCAAATCTTGGGTTTGAAAGGGGTTGGGTGCATCCGTCCTCCTGGGCAAAGCTTCACTAACCTGACTCCCTCGGCAGTATGGAGAAGTGGGAACCTGAGACCTACTTCTGCTAAAGAGAAGCTGTGTGATGTTCGGCAGGTGGCTTAACCTCTCTGAGTCTCGGGCTCTTCACCTACGAACTAGATTTAAAAACTGCCCTTCCTCTGTACAGGATGAGTATGAGGCTACGATGAAAAAAAATTGAAGGCATTTGGAATAGGCCAAGTACCAAGCGCAAGGCAGGTAGAAGAGTTGATTATAGGCTTAGGGCTCGGTGAAACCATCAGGAACCTCAGTGCCCAGGGCTGGTGTAGATCAGGGTGTCAGATGCGGGAGGGGGGTCCTTAGAGACCACATGGTCTTACCCGGCATTGCACAGATGAGGCCAACGAGGGCCCAGGGAGAAGAAGGGCCTCACTCAAGGTCAACGAGCAGGCACTTTTTCATTTTCCTTTCTCCAATACAAAGTGTTTCATTTCAGTGTGGCATTGCACGGTTCCCGTCTCACCTAACGGCATGCTCGCGTCTTGCATGATAATCAGTTCAGAAAATTATTGCAGTGCAAACTGAAAGATAAATGGTCATGGCATTTGTTAATACTGTAAACACCATTTGTTGGCAAACGATAAGCTTTATTGATACCCCTAATGTATGTATTAGCAAGAACAATGCAGCACAAAATGTTAACATCTGCCAACGCAGTGCAAACAATTATAAGTAACTTTCGTTTAATGCAGAAATTATGCAATAACAAAAGGTATGGCTGCAAATTAATGTGACACAGAGCCAGGTTTATGCATTTTAGAGGCATAAACACTAATTTCATACAGAAAACAAGCAAAAGTTCTTTTAAGCATCTCTTTGTCAAAAATGACTCTCTGACACCGAATACGGGGGAAAGTCAGGGAATTGAGATGGTTATTAAATCTGACCTTGATCAGATTTTTATTATGTCAGAAAAAAATGGTTCTTAAGAGAGAGAGTTGTCATGGGATTAGAGTCCATCTACAGCGAGACGTTTCCATGGCAACAAATCAAACACCATTTCCTCCGACTGCAGTCTCCTGCTTCAGAAGTATGAACTTAGCATTGAATAATTAGAGTGAGACACAGTAATGTTGTGTAAAGACAAAAAACAGAAGAATCAATCTGGAGGCAGTGAATTATTTTAAAATGGCAATTAACCCCATCACCGTGACTGTCTGCAGCGTGTGCTGGCCATGACAGGTCCCACGTAGGTATTTGGTTTTACAAATTGAAAGCATAATTTTTTTGTCACACACAACCTTTTTAAAAAAGCCAAAGCCAAACCATAATTCTACCCAAATTAATGAAGTCTGAACGTTATGGATAAGGCCGTAATAGGAATTCAGAGCTGTGCCCAAGTCTGCAGCAGGTAGGAACGGACGGTGCTCTACCTGAATTCTCCTCGTGTTCGAGGGATCTGGAGACACACTTGATGCCGGTGCGTGCTTAGTGTCCCACAACCAATGAGCTATCTAAATTCATAGGCTCCAATGTCACACTCCTAAAATCTTGCTGGAAAGTTAAACTGGCGCCCACAAAGCCACTTCGAGCTGAGGGAGAGGCCTGCGCCTTCTGGCCCCTCGCCGGGCTCACGCGGCGCGGTCTGATTGCATTAAGGGCGCCCTGTGCTCCCTCGGAAAATGGGTACGGCCGGCTAATCTGGCGGATGGCCGCCGAGGTTCACCAGCGGGCTGTGTTTTCTCCCCAGCTGTTTTCCATTTCTTCCGGAAATGTCTCCTGCCCTCGGGGAGAGCAGAGAAGTCAAGATGCGCCCAGAGCTAGGAGAACCTGCTGTCTCGCCCGTGTCGCCCGAGCCGTGATGAGGGAACTCATCGCGCAGCCGGTCTCTGCCAACCAAGTCTGTGTCCATAGAGGGTCTCAGGGCTGCAGGCCCTGGATGCTCCCGAAAACGCACTTGCATTCCTTCTGAAAGCTCTTTCATCCCATTTGGGCCTCATTCAGCTTGCTGTCAGAGGCCCCTCCCTGCACCCCCTCCGTCTCCATACTGTTCTTTCTTAGCTGCATGGAGGCTGGGCCATTTTTATGTGGGGTTTGTGTGTGTGTGTGTGTGTGTTTTACATCTGGAGGAAGGACTTTGTGCAATTAGATATCTAGAGAGCCACCAACTCTGAGAGAAACGGGAAGAGACCTTATTGGTAAACTGGGGCCCTAGATTCAAAGGCAAAGCTGGGCTTGTCTTAATGGGAAGTTTCTTGAATTTTCCTTCTTTCTATTTCCAGGACTCCTTTGTCCTTACCTCTTTGTTGTGCAAACCCGTGCCACTGGGCTGGACAGGATGAGAGAGCCCTAGAACCTTCTGCACAGAATAGGAAGCAAGAGGAATCCATTAGCCCCCCTCATCCATTCTTTTGTTTTGTTTTGTTTTGTTTTTGGTTCTCTCATGTATTTGTTCATTCGATAAATACCTATCATGTGCTCCCAGATACGAGGCACACCAAGATGTTAATCCAGAGAAGAGGATGAGTCATGGAGTCAGGCTGCCCAAACAGGGCATGGTAGCCTCCCATTTGGGGGGTGATACAGACTCATTTTCCTTAAGTGAATATTCCCACCCTTTATGTCTCATTGGGTGGAAGTGTTGGACTAGCTTCTCAAAGAGACTAGATGTGAGGTGATGTGGGAGAGGCATTTCCCGCTTTAAATGGCCATGAAGACAGGTTCCTCATCTACAGAGAGGGAAAACACCCTGGCCAAGTGATTCCCCAGGGTAGTCTGTGCAGAGCCACGTGGCTACCTACTATTGGTTGATTTGGGGACAGATAATAGCACACAAGAGCACAGGCATTGGTTCAAATCCTGGCTCTATCTCTCACCAGCTGTGTGACCCGGAGCAAGTGACTTCACTTCTCTGGGCATCGGTTGCCCTGTTGTAACTGGTGTGAATATGTGCCTCCCTGGGTTGTTGCTCAGAGTGCAGGAGATAAAATCCAAGGTACCCAGGGTGGGACTTGCCATACCAGCTTGACACGTGTTAATAGAATGCCGATGAATGGGTTGTCAACTCCATTTTCTGGTTCAACCTTAACAGAAGGATGACCCTGAGGGATTTCTGATGATGGATCTAGGAGAGGTATTATTGAAAAGCCCATGTAAAATGGGTAGCTTATAAAAATGCATTGTGCTGGTATGACATTTCAGCGCTCTGGTACATTTTTGTGGCTTAGCAAGGTAAGATAAACATTATTCCCACCTTCACTTTCAATTCATTTTATTGCATGAAATCTCTTACATGCAAATTGTTAGATACTTTAAAGAATGGAGAAGCCACTCACTTTAGGTGCTTGACCTCATACATTTGAATGGTCTCACGATTTCTTTTATTCTGGGACAACTTAAAAGCCATCTCTGTGTTAATGGTGAAATAGTTACTCTAGGTCTATTCTAATGCCTTTAATAATAGTTGGCAGTTAGAAAGGTGACAAATGCAAGTGTCCCCAGACAAATTGTGTGTCTCGGGTCTTGCTGAGGAGACATTTACAAGGGCCGCCTTTTAGTCAAATGGCTAAGTGACAAGCATCTTGGCACAGGAGGAGTGACTCCCTCAGAGAAGAGGACATCTTTCTAGAGCACACGCTATCTCCTGGGACTATCGGTGAGGGCCCAGTGTCTCCTGGGCAACGTGCAGCTGCTGGTCCCGTGCCGTGCCCCCAGCTCTCAGCACCTAAAAGGCTTGGACGCTGCCCTCTACAGACCCTTCCTCACTCACCTTCTAGGCTCCCAAGCTCAGCTACCCTGCCACCTGTTGAGTAGCCACAGGAGAACGTGATAAAGGCCAACACTCCCCCATTCCTGCCCTTCCATCCCAGCAGCTGGAGCGGCTGCCACAGAGTCCTTGCACTAGCCCGTCAGGCTCTCTCCTAAGCCTCTGCGTCATCGTCTTCACTCAATGCCCATGTCCTGCTCTACCTACCCACAGAGAAGAAGCAGCCCTGTGATGTCAGGTGATGCGTTTCCAAAGGCAGGCTGCTGGAGAGTAGGAAGCGGCAGTTGTCTCCATGGGGAACATGGGGGCACACGACTTGCACAAAGCTCGTACTTCAACACAGCACTGGGAATGCACCCCTTCCCCGGCCCACCACTAGGAATCCCTTCTTTGGTGCAAAGGGGTATTTTTAGGAGGCCCCTGTAGATAATCCCTGGGGCCTGCAGAGGGTTGGAAAACCTGCTACCACCTTTGTCTCACGATTGGCCAGCTGGCACCCTGAAGGAAGGGAAGCGATAGAAAGAACACTGGCTCCCTATGATCCGGGAGTTCTTGTAAGATGCTGGAAACTGAGGAGTGAGATCCTGGTCTGTCTCTAACTCGCTGTGTGACCTTGAGTGAGTCCCTTCTTCCCTGGGCCATAGCTTCTCCATATAGGATCACAGAGCACCTGCCACCAGCTCTGCTATTCTCTACGGCCAACCATTAAGCTGTAGAAGGTGAGAGCTGCAGGTCCTGCTGGCCCACTGATGGGGCGACTGGCTTGTTCTAGTGCAAAGAGGAAGGACTTTCTGAACTTTTATGTCTTCGGTGCCTCAGTAACTCTAGTCAGCTGTGCTTTCCTGTCAGAGAAACACACGTCTTCCTCTCTTTCCCCCCAACAACCCAGACTCCAGCACCCCATTCTCTGCTTCCCTCAGAAAGCCTTTTAGGTTCTTCTGACCTCCCTGCTCATTGCTGACCTCTGTCCTCCTTCTACACTTGGCCATTATGGGTTGAATTGTGTTCCCCCTAAATTCGTGAGTCGGAGCCCTAACCTCCAGTACTTCAGAGTGTGGCCTTGTTTGGAAAGAGAGTTTTTGAAAACCCTGTGTCATCAGGTTTAGCCGAGCTCATGAGGGTGGGCCCTCACCCAGCATGACTGCTGTCCTTAGGGAAAGGCACGGTCCGGAGACAGAGAACGCCATGAGAACCTGACGGCGGGGATCCGGATGGTGCTTCTACAAGTCAAGGAACAAAGCCTGCCGACACCTGGAGCTTGGATTTCTGGCCTCCGGAAGTGAGACAATACACTTCTGTTGTTTAAGCCATCTTGTTTGTGGTACCTCGTTAGGACAGCCCCAAGAAGCGAATCCACTTGCCTTCTCACTTCCTCTGCCCCTCCAGAGGTTGCGAGGGCACGCAGGCTTCAGCAGAGCTCTCAGGGGATGGAACAGACTTGTGTCCCTGTGATTGGAAAGTATAGTTGGGGAACAACGCTCAAGCAGACCTCAGAGCCTCAGGGCCTTGCAAGTAAAAATGAGGCCTGTCTTCAGGCCCAGTGCTGCAGGGAGTGGCGCTCCCCAAGGAAGCTGGGTCATGCTCCGCAGGAGGAAGACCTTGGGCTCTGGAGGTGGACACTCCCCCCACCTGGTTTGTCCATTCGTTGACTCAAGGGACTCCCTCCTGAGAGCCGGCGCTGGGCCAGCCCCTATGCTGGGCTCTAGGGGTTCCGAAGAGTAGAGAGTGGTGCCTGATCTCAAAGAGCAGTCCGGGGACAGGCCCAGTGAAGTGCCCTGCCATGTTAGCTGTTCCCTAATATGTGTTGGGGGGGTGGCCATGTGCGAAGTCCAGCGGGATATGGAGGAGAGAGTGGTCGCAGAGTCCGGCACACAGTAGATACTGAGTCTGTGATGGCTGCGAGCAGTCCCTGCCCCCCCCCCCCCCCCCG
>NW_024423319.1:20826364-20845903 GCF_017311325.1 Ursus maritimus
CCCCCCCCCCCCCGCAGGTTTTGAAAGCTCCGTCTCTCCGGGGACGGCATAGTCATGCAGCATGCGGCTGCTGCCTCAGAGTCCTTGTTCACATAATACTCCAGGCAGTCATTCCGATCATTCAGAATTGGAAAGTGAGATGATCCCAGGGGCCATTCTGGATGTAGGCAGACCATGAGGTTGCCCTCTAGCCTAACGGGCTACGACTCCCCGTGGGTGATGTCCCAGGATGTCAGGCCACAGAGCCCCTGGCCCTTGCTCAGCCATCTGGAGCCTCCATGAGCCCTTTTCCTAACCTGCAGGGGTGGGGTTTGTGGGACATGCGGCTGAGGAGCAAACTTGGAGAGCGTGTCACGAGGCAGGCTGCTCCCCACTGCCCACCCCTCTTGCCAGAAGAGCCAACCAGAAAGATCGTCTCATCAAATAAAAGAGAAAAATGATCCCTACATTCCTCTTAAACGGGTGTTGATGTGATTTTGGGTAACGAGAGCAATAATGATTATATTGCTCAAATAATAAAAATTGAGGAGTGTTGCACATCTGAGCTGACCATATGGGAAGCGTCAGGCCTGGCAGCAGGGGCACTGAGCAGGCTGCCGCCGCATGGTGAGGACAGCCGTGCGGAGGAGCCTCCTCCTCCTTGGGGACCAGCCCGCCTCCTCCCTCTCTTGGGAGACCTTGCTGTTTCACTTAGGTTTTCTTAAAGCCAAGAAAATGAGACAGAGGCTCTTGATTTCTACGTTGCAATGCGCATCTGTCCCGGTACCACTCTGGGACTGCCTTGAGAGTGCGGCGACATCAGGGGCGGGAGGTCGTGGTCAACAGCCGGCCCCATCGTTGGGCCAAGCCCCGACCAGGCCCTGTTCTGATCTGTTCCTTTCCCAGCCACCGTGAACTCCTGCAGAGCCGGAGCGCCTGCTGGTGATAGGGCGGCCTTCTGGGCCTCCAGGCTCCAGTCAAACTGCGCTCTTCACCACTGTCTGCCCCACCCCGCGCTTTCCTGCCTGCAGACCTTGGCTCACGCTGTGCTTTCTGACAGGACCTCTGCCTCCCGCCCCCCTTCTTATTGCTTTCTTGCTTTCTGTCAAAATCTAACTTGCCTAGGACTCATCGTAAGTGACGTTTCCTCGGGAAGCCTTTCCTGGTTGGTACCATCTCCCCCCACCTCCCCACCCCGTCTAAATTAATTTCTCCCTGTATTTTTTTGAACCCTCTTTAAGAACTCAGCAATTCTATTTGGATATTCATAACTCTGCTGTGGGCCCCCTGCCTCCACTGGATTGTGAGCTGCGTGGGGACAAACCCTGTGCTTGCCTTGTCCCTGCAGTTCTCCAAGGGCTGGCGTGGCCTGGCCCCAGAGTGGGCTTAGAGAACGTGCTGAGTTGTATTTTGAGCTTGGTAGCCCAGTCACAGGCATGCTGCGCTGGGCGGAGGCGTGGTCCTTGATGGCATGGCACTCCCCAGCCTCCTGCCTAGCCGGAAGGGCACATTGTCTCGCACGCATACTGCAGAGTCTGACCCTCTTTAGCCAGGCCTGTGCTCGCAAGTTGTTTCCTGGAGAACAATTACCGAAACTGTGCCCTAGTTCCTGGGTTGACAGTGGGCTGTTCTGTGGCCTGTGCCATCTTCTCTCTTGTATACATGGCTGACAGCACAGCCCCATTCTTAAGGTCTCAACCTGGAGTGTTTGGTCCAGGCGGGGGAAGCCCCAGGGCCATCTTACGCCTAGTGATCTCGGCAAGGTCTGAGACTGTCTGATCGAATAAACTAATAGAACTCTGGTCTTAGAAAGACCTCAGAAAGGAAGTTAGCCCTTCAGTTTAGAAGGGAACAGAGAGGGCATGTGACTTGTCCAGGGCCACAGAGCAAATACATGGTAGGAATAGGAAGAACAACCAGGTCCTCTCACTCCGGGTCAGCTAATTGTTCGGTGCATTGTCCTGCCTGTTTTCTGATCACCCCACCAGTCAGCGTCGGCCGGAAATGCCTGTGGACAGGACGTGGGCGTGCCCAGTAGAGTGCCTTGGCGATTTCTGGGTTTCACATGTGTAATTTTTAGAAAGCAATTTATCACAATTTGTAATTGATTAATGTAGAGTGCCCTTTCAATATGTGGAGTGAAATTGCTATAAATAATTCACTAGCTTCTACATTTGACTGAATATGTAAATCGTGAAAGCAGTTGGAACTCAGAGATTCCAGAGCAGAATGTCAAAACCCCCCCTGGCCAAACTTCTCTTGAATACTGGTTGTCAGTGTTGATGAGAGTGTGGTCAGACTGGCACACCGGAATATTCCAGGGATTGTGCAAATCGGAGCAACCCCCTGGGGGTCGCTCTGCCTGTCATTCACTGACCGACAGACTCACTCACTCATTCTCTCGCTCATTTATTCATCCAGTATGCGTCTGCTGAGGCCTGGCTTGAGGCCAGGCCACCCTGCCCACTGAAATCCTGCTTCCCTTAAGCCAGGCCATGGCCTGGGATTTGGCCACCCCAGTTCTCCCTAAATAACCCCTGGGAAAGACAAAGTTCTATACTCAAAAGTGGCTGTTACAATTATTGTGAAAGTGGTATAAGGAAGCTACCTAGAGGGGGCTGCTGAAATCACTCAGGGCCCTCTGGAATATGATGTAGCAGTGAAAGCAGCGGGCTCTGAGGACCATGTAGGAGCTTGTGAAATGTTTATGATCCGTGAAAAAAACAAGTGCCGTCTACAACATAAGACTGTCTAGGACACTATTATGTCCATGTAAGACTGTGGGTGCCTGTGAACAGGACCTAGAAGGTGTTCCTCAAAACGGAAATGATGGCTCTGTTGGGGGAGTGTGCTCCTGAGTCTTTCTCGTACTTTCCTACCCCATATGATGTTGCTCGCTTGATTTTATTTATTCACTGAAAGGCAAACAATGCCCAGTGTCTGCAGTCCAGGCCATATGGTGCAGTTTTGGTCTTCTGCCAGCAGGTGGAGATGCCCCGCTTTCTGTTTCCTGGCTGTCACCCACAGCATCCGCAGAAGAGCCTTGGTTTCAGCCTGAAGGTCCTGCATATTCTGTGCATTTTTATTTAAATATCTAACCATGACTGCTCTAGTGCCCGGTGAGCCCTGGAAGTTACTTCTGATCAAGCTATTTGGCTTCCAAGGAGCAGATCCAGATTTTATAGGGCCTGACGCTTATATAATTTGGGGTACCTCTTTGAGAAAAAGAATTCAAAATTACAAATACAAAATCGAGTGCAGAGCCTTGGAAGGGGTCCCTGCAAATAGAGACCACTTGGCTGAATCTTCATGAGCTTCCCAATCAAGCCACCTGAGATTGCTGCTTTTCCACAGTTCGTCTGGCCTGGGGAGTAAGCGCCTTGCCAAGGGGAAACCATGAGCCCCCGGAGGGAAGGGCCATGTCTTCATTCTCATCCAGCATTGGTAAAGAGTCGTTGTCTTTCCTGTTCTTACTAGTATGATGCTTAGTGTCTGATATAATGTTTAGTGTCTTATTAGTGTAATGCTCAGCGACTGGATGTTAAATGAGAGAAGCAGCAACAGTGGCTAGGAGGAGGTCTGGATCTCAAATCTCTTTGTAGAGAAAGGGAAGCTTGAAAGTGATGCTTCTTTATTTCGTTCTTCTGAGGGCAGGAGCTGGCTGGATGGCAGTGGCCAGAAGGGTTGCTCTATGACCTGGGTCTTTTCCTTCCCGCCCATCAGCTACATGGTCTAATTCATTCTGCATCCCAGAAGGTCTGGACAATGCAGTCTTATTTAAGTAGAGAGATTTTAACAGCTGGAAGGCCCCTTCAGCATGAAATAGGTAAAGGAAGTTTTTCCTTTAAATCCTCTTATGGGCAAAGTGTTATGTCCTTGATTCACCTTGATTGCCCAGGCCTGTTTCCTTCTTGTATTTTATATACAGGTAGGCTCCAGTGCTCCTTAATGTAAGGATTCTAGTGGTTGGCTACTTTGCTCTTACTTTTCTATCTATAGCAATGGTCGGTCTCCCTCTCATAGCCGTGGCACCTCTTTCTGACATCATATTACTACTCTATCTGGTCTGTGTAGGGTCAACCGGCATTGGTGTTTGATCCTTATAATTTTTATAATCGTCTCTAAGGATAATTATACACCGAATAACCCTGCCTGTTGTCTAGCCTCCATTACGATATTGTTTTGGTTAGCTTAGGCAGCACTAGTAAACAAATCCACACGTGTAATGGCTGAACAGAGTCAAAGTTTATTTCCTGCTTCTGTAACAACCCAAGATGTGGGCGCCTGGGTGTCTCAGTGGGTTCAATGACAGACTCTTGATTTTGGCTCAGGCCATGCTCTCAGAGTTCTGGGATCGAGCCCCGCATTGGACTCTATGCTTAGCGGGGAGTCTGCTTGAGGATTCTCTCTACCTCAACCCTTTTCCCTGCTCTCAGGCACTCTCTCTCTCTCAAATAAGTAAACCTTAAAAAACAACAACAACAACAATCCAAGATGGCCTCAGATTGACAGAGGGCTCTGTCACACAGTCATTCAGGGGTGCAGGCTGAAGGAGGCTCTGCCTTCTATAGTATATGGCTGTCCACATCGCTGTGGCTGTCTCCAACTTAATCAGGTAAAAGGGGGAAAGTGTAGAAGAATGCATGTTGGGGTTTTTGATGAACCAGGCTGAGAATTGGCACCCCTTGCTTCTACCTAAATTCTACTGGCTAGATCTCAATCACATGGCCACAAATAACTGCAAGGGAGGCTGGGAAATTTAGTCTTCTTGTATATTCAAGAAGAAGAGGAAATACATTCTCATGAACAGCTAGCAGTCTCTGCCACACCATGTATAGCACAACAGATCTAAATGAGCAGTCTAGGTTCCTCCTAGACATTAGTTTTAAGATATTGGAATAAGAAAGTATTTTCTCTGAAACCAAATTGGAAAAAAAAAAAGGAGTGAGAAACAAAGACAGATACTCTAATTTTTTGAAACGAGGAAACACCTATAATCATGAGCCACAAAAATTTGATGGGATGTCACATGCAGTGAACATTGGACTGGAGTGATGGGGACTCCAGTAGTGGATAAACGTCTTTCCAGATCTCGGGGAGAGCTGGCAAAGCACAAAATTCTCCAAATTAGGTGGTCTACCCTGAGGGCAAAGCCAACAGTTCTTTACTTGGAACAGTAAGATATGGGTGTGCCTATGATTGCAGGAGCCTCTGAAACCCCTTTGAATACTTTAAAATGGCAGGAGAGATAGAAATGAGTGAGAAAACTCACAGATACTCCATCTTTGTAAATGTACAACATGTGGAGGAAAACTTGTGGGTGTTAAGCAGTTCCGTAGTGGCTGTTCTTTGTGTGCTAAGAAGAAAGAGAGTTTAAACTGCCTCTTCGTCACTCTCTGTCACACAGAAAACACATCCACAAAACCCACCTCACCATCTTCTCCCACAAGACCATGAACTGTAAAGAACTTGACTAGAATTCAGGCGATTTTCTGCTAACCCTGAACGTGGCCGTGGCCCCTCTACTACACTATTCCTTTCAAATACCTGGTCTAGGAAGACTTCTGCTCACTTAAGAATGACTAATAATGCAAGGGGAACTGGGAAATTTGTACAAAAATATCACAGAATGGTGAAAAATAACAGGAGAAAAAGGCAAACTAAGCCTACATAGTATGAACATTTTGATGTGCAGCTGATGAAAATTGTGACTAAATATTTGTCTTAGAATTCAAAGAACTAAAAAGAAATCCTGTATGAATTAAAAGCTCAATTCAGAGCCATAAGGAATCAAGAAAGGCAACAGAAGGAGATTAAAATTAAGCTGGCTATGTCTAGGACATGAAGTGGAAGAGAAAGCTAAAAGCACAGAAATTATGACTACTTTGCAAATTGTGGTAACTGATGACATAATATCATCATACTAGTAACTGATGTAATGGTAAACACTGATGACAACAGAAGTTTGGATGGCAACCTTGAGACAATTAGGCAAAATAAAATGGAAACTTAAAAAATGATTACAGAAAAATTGTAGATATGGAAGACAGGCAAAGGAGAGAGAGACAACATAAGCAAAAATGTTTTCTTCTTGAGGAAAAAACCTTAAAAATTAGAAAATATTCAAAGATATACTTTTAAAAACTTTTTTTATATCAAATAAGATTTGAGTCTGAAAGATTGACAGGGCACAATATGTCTTAAGAAAAACAAAAAGATTAGTCAGCAAAGAACCATAGTTTAGTAAAGTTGCCTGAATTAAAATATAAAGGAAAAAATCCTATGGGAAACCAGGCAAAAATGATCCAACTACCAATAACAATAAAATAAAAAACACGTGTTGGCTGAAAACCTATTCATGTTCAACATTAGAAGAGTGCGGAGAAATGCTTACTAAGTCCTCAGGAAAAGACTATATAGGTCAATAATTTTTACCTTGCTAAATTACCTTTCAAGTATAATGGCAACAGACCAATATTTCCAAATATGCAAGAATTCAGGGAGCATAGTTCTCATGAACACTTTTGAAGAAGGTCCTAGAAGATGAAGTTGAACCAAAAAATGAATGAGAAAACCTGTGGCAAAAATAAATGTAAAACTATGGTTAAAGGTTAAAGCAATTATGGGAATGAACATTAAAAAAAATAAAATGTAGATGTAGTCAACCATGACAGTGGATAAATACTAAAATAACCAACAAAAATTACGGGTTAGAAGGGGAGAAAAAGCAAGATTGTGCCGCTGATTTTCTTCTTTTTCATAATAAATGGAGGGGAACAAAAGATATTTTTAAGAATAGCTGTTAAAGTTTAAAAGGCATAAATATATTTAAATTTATAAAGTTAACCAATGAAAGAGCTAGAAGAACTAGGACTAATGGCATACCCCACAAAATTAGGAGGTGGAGGGAAGGAGAAGTTAGAAGTAGGGGTATATTTATTTAGTTTATTACTATTAAAAAATCAATAGATACTAGCTAAGTAGAGGATTAAGTACAGTATATACAATTATTCTTGTAAAAACATCCATTAGAATTGAGAAACAATACACCTTCCAAAACAGCAGAAGGAAACACCATACAAAACAAAACAGAAAATCAAAGTTTAAAAAATTGTAACATTCATAATAAACATATCTACCACCTTAATACACAGAAAAAGAGACTCTGATATTGAATTGACAAAGCAAAACACATTTAAATACTATATGACACTTACTAAAATGAAATGACTCTGAAGAATTGAAAGCAAAAGAATGGGCAAAGACATATAAGACACATGGGAATAAAAGAAAGCAGACATCTGAAAATTTCTATTAGATAAATTTGAATTCAAGAAAAAAATGAGACAAAGAAGGGCAGGGTACAATGCATAATGAAAGTATAACAGCAGTGAATATCTATGCACTAAGTAAAATGCCGTCAAAATTTATAAAGCAAAATTTAGAGGAATACAAAGAGAATTAGAAACACATACAAAGTAGGAGTTTTTAATTTAGCTCCACTATTCCTTAACAACTAGTCAAAAAATAATTGTAGGGGACTCAAGTAACCAAATTAATAAGGTATATTATGAAACATAATTTAAAAATCTTCCTTATTAACACCTAATAAATAAAGTAGATGGATTCTGTATTCTGAAATCAGAGAATACATCTTCTTTTCATGGGCCCATGGAATAATCACAAAAACAGATTATATATTAAGAACACAAAGCATTGATACCAAAGCTTTAAAAAGATGCTAGATTGTCTGTTGTCAACTTGACATCATCCCCATCCCTTGGAGAAACCAGAGACGACCTTTCCCAGAATCACCTGCCCTGTATGTGTTCTGGGTTAGAGGTGGCCAAGTGAGAGGAACTCTCATGAGATTTAGGAGGCAGAGGGAAGTAGAAGTCATTTGTCTCTGAGATATAGTGCAATCAGACATAAGGACAGATGAGAGATTCACAATGACTTCTTGTCAGTAGCTTGAGAACCACTTCATCGTTGTTGCAGAATGGGAGATTTCTCAGAAGTTCTTGAGAATTCCAGCAGTTTCTGCATAGATCCTTCACTTCCAAGCTTCTGACTTGGATCTTCAGTGTCTGCTTCCTGGACCTTCTAATTGCAACTTTCCTGATCTGCAGTGATTCTGCTGACTTGCTCTACTAGCTTTCCCAAAATTTAAATAGGCCTGAATTTCTATATTAATTCAAAAAATTCAAATTAATCTTTAGTCAAGTTTATCAATCTTTTGCATAATAGATAGTTGTTGTTGGCCTACCCAGAATGAAATTTTGCTTCATCCAGGAATAGGCCTCAGTCTTCATTTGGAATCCACCAAATTATTACAGTAATCATTATTACAGTCATAATTCAAATAATTTAGATAATTCAAAGAATTCAAAATTAAAATAAACCCAGATTTCTATAGTAACACTTCTGGGATACTTAAGGATTAAGTACAGTAATAATAAACACTGGTTATATGTGTTTACTATATGTGGTGAACCCAGGCTGATAAACACTCAAAGGAAATTAAAACCAATTTCTCATGTGAATATAAATATAAAAACTCTAAATGAAATATTAGCAAATAGAATGATCAATACTTGCAGATGTTATACCTAGAAAACCTAAGATAAACACTGTAAAACTATAAAAAAATAAACACATTTAGCAAAGTAGCTGGATGTAAAGTTAATATACATGTATTAATAGCTTTCTTTTATTCAACAACCAGATAAAAAATATAGAGCAGAGATGGACAAACTTCTGTAAAAGGCCAGATAGTAAATATTTTTGGCTTTGCAGGCCATATGGTCTCTGTTCTGCCACTGTGGCACAAAAGTAGCCATCGACGACATGCACAGGATTGAGTATGGCCATTTAAACTTTATTTACAAAAACAGCCAGTGGGCTGGACTTAGCCCATAGGCCATAGTTTGCCTATTCCTGATGTAGAACAGAGAAAAGGCCACATTGGAAAATAATTTTAAAAAAAGGATAGTGAAAAAACAAGAATAAACTTAAAAAATGCAACATTTATGTGAAGAAAACTGTTGAGAGATGTGGAAAGACATATCCTGGCTTTGGATAGGATGTCAATGTCACACCGATGTCAGATCACGCTACGTTAATGTATAGATTCAATGCAACTTTGGATCCATAAAATAAATGCAAATAAATAATACCTTTAATATTTGTGTTTTAGAAAAAAAGTAGATGCAGCAAAAAGTAATATAAAAAAGGAGGTCTCTTCCAAAAAGCAAAACCAAAAGTACAAAGACAATTGATAGAAAAAATCAAATTGGCTAAACACCAACAGGCAACATCTAGTTTCTCACAAGACCATGGAAATGTAATGCATTTTCACACACTTGAAGGAAAAGCAGTTCTATTAGGATTGTCATCAAAGAGGGACTGCTCAGGCACTTAAAAGATCACCAAAGACACTAAACCACTCCCCAAATGAAAATGACATAATTGAGGAAACTAGAAACATCAGCCTAACTATGGTCTTGGAAGAGGAGACACTGTAGGTTCACCCTAAGGGAGCACTTGCTTGTTGTAGGCCCCTGGTGGTTTAGATATAGTAACTGATTTGACTCCTCCTAACTCTATGAAGTAGTTATTATTTTTATACACCGGGTAGGGAAATAGTGGGAGCCAATAAGAGTGTTAAAGGAAAGATATATATATATATAGTATGTATATGTAAAGTTCATTCTGAAGTCTTGAGAACTTCTTGGGTACTGCTGACTTGTTCCTTTCCCTCTGATTTGGGTCGAGATAATATAGATAATAGATCACGAGGTTGCTTATTTCTATTGTTCATGTATGAAAGAGGTATGGAGTGCAGAGAGGCAGAATCTCAGTCCCCCAGACCCCCTTGTAAACAGCTGGGCACAGGGTGATTTAGGCAGCCTGCTATGGAGTTTGATCTCCTGTTCAGAGGAGGATGTGGAACTGGAAGCCAATAGCTAGGCCCTGGGAGCAGCTGAGGTCTCATGTCTGTCTTAAACCAGTCACTGTTGACTGAGGAAAGCATGTGCTAGGGAATGCAGTGTTTGGCATAGCCAGGCCTGATTATTTCCAATAGATTTCAGGCTCCTAAAACCATGCATTTAACAAGGAGGGAGGAGTGGGGAGAAGGATGGATTCCAAATGAATATTGTGGCCTATTACTGGATGAAGCAAAAATTAATTCTGGGTAGGCCAATAACAACCGTCCATTAGGCAAAAAAAATTGATTAATTTGATTAAGTCAAGATAAATAAGTCTTACATAAAGAAATATTATAAGCAAAGTTGAAACATAAATGACAAATGGGGAATAATAAATTTCAAAACATATGGCAGATGAAGTAATCTCCTTAATATATAAAGAGCTCCTGCAAATCAGCAAGACAAACCTGTCCCTCTTCTGCTGAACCCCCTAACCACTCTTCATCTCACTCAGAGTCAAAGCCAAAGTCCTCACAGTAACCTACAAAGCCTATGTGATCTGTTCTCTGTCCCCACTCATCTACTGCTCCCCTCCACTTGATCGTTTTGCTCCAGTGACACTGGCCTCTTCATTCTCCTCAAACAGCTCTCACCTCAGGGTCTTGCTGTTCCCGCAGCCTGAAATGCTTGTCCCCCTGATGTCCACATGGCTTACTCCTTCACCGCCTTTTAAGTCTTTACTTAAATGTCACCTTCTAGGTAAAGTCCCCCATGACCACCCTATTTAAAATTGTAAACCTCCAGTCCCACCTCCCTACCTTTCTTACCCTGCTTTATTTTTCTCTATGGTTCTTCTTATCATCAGACTTAATGTGTTGCTATTTTTCTTGTTTATTGTCTGTTTTTTCCTACCAGATATCACTGCTGTGTCCTCAGTGCCTAGAATATTGTTTGGCACACAATAGGAACTCAATGAATATTTACTGAATGAAAAGAGGAACAGACAGTTCATAGAAAAGGAAATACAAATGAATTTTAAATGTGTTTATAGAGCTGTTCCTTTGTTTCTAGTGGTGCCATGGATTTCCACTGAATAGATGTGCTGAAGTTTATTTAACTGGTCCTCTATTAATGAACATTTATGTTTTCAGTAGTGTACTATTACAAATACTGCAGCATTCATAGAGAAAGGATAATCTTTTCAACAAATATTATTAGAACACCTGGATATTCAAATGCAAAAAAACTGAACCTTTATCATTACCTCACCATAATCAGAAATTAACTTGAAATGGATCACAGACCCCAATGTCAAACCAAAAACTGTAAAACTTCTAGAAGAAAACATAGGAGAAGACAATCTATGTGACCTTGGCATAGGCAGACTTTTTAGATATGATGCGAAAAGCACAAGCCATGAAAGAACCACGTGGTTAACTAGACTTCATCAAAATTTAAAAATTCAGCTCTTCAAAGGACACCATTAAAAGAATGAAAAGACAAGGCACAGAAAATATTTGCAAAGCACATATCTGACAAAGAATTTACATCCAGAATATATATAAAGGACTCTCAAAAGTGTAGAGTAAAACAAAATAAACAGCCCTCTTCAGGCAACCTAGTAGTACCTTATGGGGCTGTGGCTTGTGTTCTGCCAGAGACCTACTGCAAAAGGTTATGTCATTCATTCATGTGACAAATATTTGTCGAGTATCTCCTCAGGGCTGGACTTTATTTGGGCCCTGGGGATACAGCGGTATACAAAACAATCATGGGGCACTCATTCCTGTGGGAGGAGATGGGCAGAAACAAATGAACAGATTGCTATATAATAGTAATCTACCCAGACTTAAGTCTTCCAGATAATTCACATCTTTAACACTTTCTGTGGCCACTAAGAAGGGACAAGAGCCTCAATAGCATGAGGTATTCCTTCAAGCTGGTAGATGTCCCTAGGCATATGAAGGCAATCTTTCCTCCACCGCCCTTTATCAGAGATATTTGAGTATGGTCCTCAGAACCACTGGCTGCCAAGCAAAGCAAATTCAAGCACCTTGAACTTAGGGTACAACACATGAATCTACTTTAGTGTGTTTAAAAATCGTATGTGTAAAATGACCTAATGCAATCCCTATTTTTTGCCCTATTTCTTCCACACAACACAATTGAGGATGAATAGCTGGCCACAGGATTTGGGGTTTCAGTCCCTAATTTGGGACTTGTTCTTGATGTTAGATTGTTCTCAAAAAGATCAAGGTCCATTCAGTTTGAGACTCTTTTACTTACTTGGAGTCCAACCTATGTTTCATTAATGGAGGAAGAAACATCACTTCCGATCCTACCACCTTTTAGGAGCCAGGAGATCCCTAAAGGAAAGCTGCTACCCGAGGGGGAAAGTAGATGGCGATGGCCTATGTGTTTCTGTAGGCATTGGCACGTAGTACTGGGCTAAGAAAGCCACTTAGGTGTTCACAGTCTGTACTTCCAGCAGCACCCAGCCAGCACTTTTAAAGGTTAGAATTTATTCCAGTCGCTACTAACGCTCTGTGTATACCTCCTGAATCTGGGTACCCAAGAGCACGAATATCCACCCCCCTGCTGACTTCCACCGCTGCCTTGGGAATATCCAGCCTAATGGACACACAGCAATTATATGACAAGTCTCCATGCTTAGATTAAGTCACATGGGCCTAACCCCGTCTAATCCCTGCAACGGGCAATGTTTTGATCACCCCAGGGAGGACTGAGAATGGAGATGCAAAAAGAACATTTTGGAGATTTCTGGTAGTCAGTGAATACTTACTGTCTCCATGGGGCCAGGGGATCTGTATGGTATATGAAACTACCTCATTGGCCTTATGTGCCTGACTATGTAAGGGACCCTGTCACTGGACGGCTGTGTCTCTGCGATACATGGGAAGTATCTCGTGTTAAAATAACATCTGCTCTAATCACTTCTTTCGCCTTATCCTCCTCTATTTTTCTTTATAACACTTTTCAACACCTGAAATATTGTTTCTTTGTTCATTTCTTTTTAAATATCCTCTCCCTCACTTGGAGCTCAGCTCCGTAAGAGCAGGGACTTTTATTTGTTCACTAATGTCCTTCCACTATTTAGTACAGTGCCTGGCACCTAGTAAGTGCTCAATAAATATTCTCGAAGGAAGAAAGGATGGTAGGAAGGGAGAGAGAAAGAAGGAGGAAGGGATAGAGAGAAGGAAGGAAGGGATTCTGTTAACTAAGAGCTCTCTCACCTTTTCACTTCTGACTGACCAGGATTGGTGGACCAAAGGCCAGAATTTGGCCAAAGGTCAAATCCCTGCTAGAACTATGTACATTCCACTCCCTCTGAAACTCCTGCCTTTTGATACCAGATGGCTACAAGGTATTGCTGCTCCATTGTTCAGTGAAGAAAAACAGATGTCATATCATAAAAGAGGATCTCACTCCTTCTTGAGATTTCTGTGAGTGACTCCCCAGTGGCTGTGAAGAGAGGAATGCCCATCTTTCGAGAAAACTCTCTCTTTCCCATGCTGCATTTCTTCCCTTATTAACTCTCCAATGCTATGAGTTGGGGCTGCCCCCACTGTGAGCTCTCAGAAGATGTTGACTGACTAGCTAAATTATGCTATTGATGTGGCTTAATTAATACTAATGACTTATCATGAGAATTACAGATATGTACCCGTGTCTAGGAAGTATCAGTGACAAGAGAATTAAGGTGTCAGTTCTCATAAAACATGAGCAAAAAACTCCTCAGGGTAATTGGAGACAGTTACCTTCTCTCCCAGCAAAAATGCCCTTGAATTATATCAGCACATGCTTGTGAATCTTGAATCTCTAGTCTTCTTAGGTTTGGAATGAGCATAGTGATATTAAAATTCCACATTTCACACCGCCATGCCGTTCTCAGTAAGAGGGTAACGAGAAGGATGTGGACCCAGGTGGCTGTGAAGTGGTTGGCAGTACAACCCGGCATCCACGGGTAGTGTATATCCAGGCAGACGAATGTATAGGTTAGCCTCCTGGGGTTAATTTCACTCTGCAGATAATTAACATGTCCTTATTTTGGAAATAAATGCTTCTGCAGTTAAAATAAATGTATTTAATTAGTAGAGACATTTAGTTCTGAAGTGGGAAGTGAAGGTACTAATGGAATAAATGGTTGTATAAACATTTTATATTCCAAACCTAACTTAAATGCGTCTCCTTCAAGCCATACATAAGAGAGGTAGATCTTAAGTTGGGAGAACTCATCGCTGTCAGGCTTCAAGGCATGCGCCTTGTGCCAAGTTGAAGGCCACAATTGCCCAATCTGTCTGAGCCTCTGTTCTGGGTCACTGATGTTGTTCCGGCCCAGCTCGAGGGTTGAGTCATCTCATGTGGTCAATGTCATGTTGTTCTCTCCCGCACTGACCTCATCCGAACTGCCTGCGAGGCATTTGTACTCAGCCGACCGCTGAGACCTCCAGTTCCAACTGGTCAAGACAGTACTTCCAAGTCCCTCCACCCACACAGGCATCCCCCTGTGGCTTCTCCAGTGTTGATCATTTCTGTTCCTGGCTCTTTGTAAGGCTGTGTCACCTCTGATGGGACTCTTGCCTCCCACGGTCCAGCCTTCCTTCAAATCCAGTCCATCTTCCACAACTTCCCATCATCTCCTTGACATCTAGGCCTGCCCTCCAGCCCCTCATCACTGCCCTGCTCTGCCGAGTCTGTCTCCTAAACATTTATCTCCTCGATCTCGCCCTCCTCCAGTCTGTTTTCCACACTGCCACCAGAGTGTCCTTTACGGGTCCGACCGATCATGCCACGGCCCTGCCTAAACTTTTTCCTAGCCCACTTTCTCCTTCCCCTCACATTCCCCTCAGGATGAATCCCCACCTTACCAAGCTTCTCACACCTGCCCTTCATGTACCTCCAGACAAACTGAGCTCCTCACCGTAGCCTGTGGAACTTTCCACACTCTTCAATGCCAGTGCCTTTGCTGAGGCTACTGCTTTGCCTTATGATGATGATTCGTTGGGCCTGTGGCCTTGATTTATAGGAGGGGCCATAGGCGAGTGTGGTCATGGATCCCAAGAAGGATTTGCTCTTCCCTGCCCCCCATTTTTGCCCCTCATAAACAGTGTTCAGCCTCCAGGGACCCCTCCTTTGGCTGGAGCTATGAGCATGGTGTTATCTCTTCTTCCTGAAGCTCTACTAGGGGCCTGGATCTCTTCTTCTATACCTGTTCCCAGACCCAGGGTTCCTAAAGACACCCCAGTAAATATGCCCTAGTTATGTCTACTTCCTGAATTTGCTTCAGGCTCGATGTTTCCCGCCAGAGCCTGGATTCTGGCCTGGTGGTGACAGGAGAATGAGGCAGCTCTGCCCACTCCCACTCCCACTCCAGCAGCACAGAAACATTGGTTTCCTCTAGTGCTCCCAGGAGAACCCTTGGGCTCAGCCTCCTCATTCTCTGTGTGATAGAAATATTCTTAGCTTCCCTGCTGGGGTTCTGCAGTCACACTCACACGTGCCATTTGCACACATACAGCTGCACACGTGTATGTGGGTGCATGCACACATAGCCACTCCTCGGCCCCAGGCCTGGGCTGGAGATAGCTGGGGCCAGCTGAGGTGCAGACCACAGGAAGGTTCTGAAGAGGAATTGTCCTGCACCTTGATTTGGACAGATCAGGTGGGCAAGCAGATGGCAGAAGCCTTTGAGGTCCAGCAGGGGCAGAGGCTTGGCCTGCCGAAGAGCACTTTCCTCAGGGTCAGGGGCAAGGCCCACGCCAGAGATCCCTGGATTCGGTGGAATTCATTTGAGAAATATTCAATGAGTACCAGCTGTGTATCAGGCACTATTTAATCCAGGCCATGGGGAGGGAGCTATGAACAAGACAGATGTGATCTTCCATGGTGCTTATGTTCTTATGGAAATTAAGAAACACTCAGGTCAATTGCCAAGTCCTGGCAGTTCTACCTCATAAACAGCTCTGACATCCACTAACTCTGCTCCCCTCCACTGCCAGGCCTTTTTGGTTCAGGCTCTCATTCATTCTCATTTATTCATTCATAATATCAGCAAATATTTATTTGGTAACTATAGAGTGCTGGCTGTGTACAAAACAGACAAGTATGTTTTCCTGAAACTTAGAGCCTAGTTGGGGGAAGGAAGACATCATCCTGTGACTTCACTAATGTTTTAGATGTTCTCAGATAAAAGTCTGTTCAGAGCACCTTGAGGAATCTCAGCAGATGAGAAGATGTCTTCTAGGCAGACAGAGGAGTGGACTTCCCAGGCCAGGGAGCGGAAGGGCCAAAGGCACTGGGGCAGGACACCATCTGAGGTATTCAGGGAACTGCCAGTACTTCAGTGTGGCTAAAAGACAAGGTGGATGGTGGATATGAACACAGCCATGAAAAAGACTGAGCTGGAACTTTGCCAGTTGCCCTAGAGGGATTGTCTGGGAGGGATGGCTGAAAGTGTACACAGTATGATCTCAGTTCTAGAAAACAACGACCGACCACCACAAATGTGTGTGTGTGTGTGTGCATGTGCGTATATCCAAATATGATGATATGAGTATGTAGAAACATATGGAAGGATGCCATCAACTCACTGCCGTGTGTTATGGGGGTTGAAGCAGAAGTGAGAAGGAGTGAAGGGGCAGGGAGGGAGTGATGCAAAAGGGACAGAGTTCTCAAGTGAATGGATGACACCATAGATTTCCTTCTGAATGAATGAACGAGTGAAGCAGAGATTATAACGGCAGGCAGTGATATGACTCTGGCTTCTTGAGTTCAGTGGACGTGGTTGAGGTCAGCCCTGAAGGGCAGGAGTGAGCTGGTACGAGTAGTCTAGCCATGAACCTGCAGGGCCTTGCCAGAGCTGAGGATCCTGGAGTTTGGGGTAAGCTGAGGCTTCTCTCAGAAGCTCGAGGAAAAGCCAGGCTTACGCACCCTTACTGCTGACCGACAGGAGCGAGTACTGCGTACCAGCCCGCGTGCTTCTGCCTCAGGATGTTTGAGGTTAGAAGCCGAGCTTTGCCCCTTATCAGCTGGGTGACTTTGGGCACCTCAACGCCTGCCTCCATGGCTTCATTTGTAAAATGGAGGTGAAAACAGCACCTCCCTGGTGGGCTGTGGTGATGCTGAACTGAGATCCACATGGAGCACTTGGGGCAGTCCCTGGCCTACGGCTGGCACTCTGTAGCACATAGTGAATAAGAACGGTAATAGCTGTTTCAGAGTGGAGAGTGTCAACTCTGAAGAATCATCAGAACTTACCCTTGTAATTAGGCCTGGGAGAAAGGAAAATAATGTTTGCCCAACGCCAACCACGTGCCCGGTAGTAGCAATACTTTTGCTCATAGAACTTTCATGGCAATTCTATTGGTATTGCGTCCACTGTGCAGGTGTCCACCCTGAGGCTCAGCCAAGGGAAGTAACTGGGCTGAAGTCACACAGCCAGCAAGTGGCAGTGCCATGATTGAGTCCCAGTTTACCTGATTCCAAGGCCCTCTGTCGATGGACTTAAGCCATATACAAGTGGTACCCCAGTTCTTGAGTAGAGCTCTTTTAAGACAGATTAGACCTTCACAGTGATATGAAAACTGGAGCTGGGGAGGAGTGTCCAGTGAGTATAAGGTGTCCTCTACTACCCTCTTTGGGGTCTTGGACTCAAATGAAAACTAGAGCTGTATTCTCCAGAAAACTCCACCTAGACACATGCACACAACATTGTGTGGACTGCTTCAGGGATCAGTAGCTCTCTTGAAGCCTGCCTGTGGACCCTCATTCACAAGTCGCTGTCACAGGGGGGAAGCAAGCCTCATGACTTTAGAGACCTTCCACCCCATTGCCTACTGCTTTCTTCTTTCTACTTCACCTGCCAGCAGCCCAGTATTTCGGAGAGGGAGACTTGGGAAATCAGTCCCGTTAAGTTATGGGAGTAGAAACTGAGGCCTGGGGAGGGGCAGTTCCTTCCCCTGGTGCCACAGCTCTGCCAGCACATGGGAGGAGGGGGCCGAGCACTGCCATCCATGGAGCACTGCCTGGTGGCCGGCTGACTCTTCTCTCTTAATCCTCATTAGAACCTGGATTGCAACCTGACTCTGCCACTTGACTACCTATGTGGGTGAATTCCCCAATATTCCCAAGCCTTGGCTCTTTTGACAGTAATTTGAGGATAATTCCCAGGGCCATTGAGGATTGAGATACTATGCCTGTGCCCAGGGCTTGTGGGGGCCTAGAGATGTGATTTCCTGCTCTGTTCCCCACTGTCCCCTGTCCTAGAGCACATGTGGCCGCCAAGAGAGTGAACACATCCTGGCTGGTGGTGGAGGGGCTCTGAGCATCAGAGTTGTGCTCAGCAACAGGGGTACACATATTTCTGGGCACCCATAATTTAGGGGATCGCGGGTGAGGTGTATGCAAGATGCCGAGGCCCTGTCTTCCAGAGCTAGATCCTGACAGAGGAGCACACAGCAGTGGTAATGCAGAGGCACAGAGGGTGCAGGTGGTGGAAACACACAGGGAAAGAGCTATGCGACCCTACAAGAGGGGGCTGAGCAGCGAAGGCCGGTTTTAGCCCATCCTTACATGCAGCAGAGTGCATGATGGGAAAATCCCAGCAGACCAGCAGCTCCGTGCTCCAGCTAGTAAAGCTGGTGGCAGGCCTGAATGCTGCCCCAGAGATGTTTGCCTTCCAGTGGCCCAGCCTTTGTTGAGCCGTGCAGGCGACTTCAGGCATGCCTCTGTCCCCTTGCTACTCAGTCCCTGGCTGCCTGCCAGCTGATGAGCCCCTGGCCTTGCAGCTGGAAGAAAGTGTGCAGAAGGGGCAGGGTGTGCGACTGCAGCCCCGCTGGTGTCTTTGTTGAGCAACTGTGTGTCTAGTGGTGCCGTGAGGAACGACTTGGTAGAGTCAGGGTGAGGGGACTCCATCTTTCCCTAGGCCCAGCCACTGTGCAAGTCAGAGCGCTAGGAGCCCAGGACGGGAGGTCGGCTCGTGGTGGGGGCCGAGCTGCCCAGCAGCCACCCTGACACTGCGGTCCCCACGTAGGCCTCTGCCTCCCTGGCCCTCCCCCCTCCCCTCGGGCACCCAAGTAAAAGCTCCCTGGCAGATGCAGCTCCAAGCTAGAGGAGATCATTCTCAAATCACCAGCAGAAGTCCTTGGAAGACATTGCTGTCACGGGGGGTAAAGGAGGCGCAGGGGGCCACGGTGCGCTTGGATTTTGAAAAGCACCTGCCAGTGTTCGGCATCTGAGATGACCGGGCGACACGGGGGGTGGTGGCAGACACTGGCAGCCGGTGTGAGGGGTGCATGAATAAAACGGCACTTGGCCGTGCGCTAAGTATACCTTTGAGGGGTCTCTGCTATGAAGTGCCATTGGCTGCGCGGTTTCTCTCGAGATAGACCCCACGGGCCCACGCCTTCATGGCCGACAGGCCTTCGGCGCCCTCCCCCAGCGCAGGGCCGGCTCCCGAGCCCTTCTGGTGACAAGGGGACTCCTGTGTCGGGTACTTTGGACTCCAGCAGGATGTCCCCCACGTCGGGCTTGTGTTTCTGTGCCACCCTGTGCCTTGGTGCTGAACGTAGCTGCCCCAGCAAGGTCGCAGTTCCACATTGAGCCTGGCTTC
>NW_024423319.1:20845913-20875119 GCF_017311325.1 Ursus maritimus
GGCTGAAGTCACACAGCCAGCAAGTGGCAGTGCCATGATTGAGTCCCAGTTTACCTGATTCCAAGGCCCTCTGTCGATGGACTTAAGCCATATACAAGTGGTACCCCAGTTCTTGAGTAGAGCTCTTTTAAGACAGATTAGACCTTCACAGTGATATGAAAACTGGAGCTGGGGAGGAGTGTCCAGTGAGTATAAGGTGTCCTCTACTACCCTCTTTGGGGTCTTGGACTCAAATGAAAACTAGAGCTGTATTCTCCAGAAAACTCCACCTAGACACATGCACACAACATTGTGTGGACTGCTTCAGGGATCAGTAGCTCTCTTGAAGCCTGCCTGTGGACCCTCATTCACAAGTCGCTGTCACAGGGGGGAAGCAAGCCTCATGACTTTAGAGACCTTCCACCCCATTGCCTACTGCTTTCTTCTTTCTACTTCACCTGCCAGCAGCCCAGTATTTCGGAGAGGGAGACTTGGGAAATCAGTCCCGTTAAGTTATGGGAGTAGAAACTGAGGCCTGGGGAGGGGCAGTTCCTTCCCCTGGTGCCACAGCTCTGCCAGCACATGGGAGGAGGGGGCCGAGCACTGCCATCCATGGAGCACTGCCTGGTGGCCGGCTGACTCTTCTCTCTTAATCCTCATTAGAACCTGGATTGCAACCTGACTCTGCCACTTGACTACCTATGTGGGTGAATTCCCCAATATTCCCAAGCCTTGGCTCTTTTGACAGTAATTTGAGGATAATTCCCAGGGCCATTGAGGATTGAGATACTATGCCTGTGCCCAGGGCTTGTGGGGGCCTAGAGATGTGATTTCCTGCTCTGTTCCCCACTGTCCCCTGTCCTAGAGCACATGTGGCCGCCAAGAGAGTGAACACATCCTGGCTGGTGGTGGAGGGGCTCTGAGCATCAGAGTTGTGCTCAGCAACAGGGGTACACATATTTCTGGGCACCCATAATTTAGGGGATCGCGGGTGAGGTGTATGCAAGATGCCGAGGCCCTGTCTTCCAGAGCTAGATCCTGACAGAGGAGCACACAGCAGTGGTAATGCAGAGGCACAGAGGGTGCAGGTGGTGGAAACACACAGGGAAAGAGCTATGCGACCCTACAAGAGGGGGCTGAGCAGCGAAGGCCGGTTTTAGCCCATCCTTACATGCAGCAGAGTGCATGATGGGAAAATCCCAGCAGACCAGCAGCTCCGTGCTCCAGCTAGTAAAGCTGGTGGCAGGCCTGAATGCTGCCCCAGAGATGTTTGCCTTCCAGTGGCCCAGCCTTTGTTGAGCCGTGCAGGCGACTTCAGGCATGCCTCTGTCCCCTTGCTACTCAGTCCCTGGCTGCCTGCCAGCTGATGAGCCCCTGGCCTTGCAGCTGGAAGAAAGTGTGCAGAAGGGGCAGGGTGTGCGACTGCAGCCCCGCTGGTGTCTTTGTTGAGCAACTGTGTGTCTAGTGGTGGAGGAACGCTTGGTAGAGTCAGGGTGAGGGGACTCCATCTTTCCCTAGAGCCCAGCCACTGTGCAAGTCAGGCGCTAGGAGCCCAGGACGGAGGTCGGCTCGTGGTGTGGGGGCCGATGCCCAGCAGCCACCCTGACACTGCGGTCCCCACGTAGGCCTCTGCCTCCCTGGCCCTCCCCCCTCCCCTCGGGCACCCAAGTAAAAGCTCCCTGGCAGATGCAGCTCCAAGCTAGAGGAGATCATTCTCAAATCACCAGCAGAAGTCCTTGGAAGACATTGCTGTCACGGGGGGTAAAGGAGGCGCAGGGGGCCACGGTGCGCTTGGATTTTGAAAAGCACCTGCCAGTGTTCGGCATCTGAGATGACCGGGCGACACGGGGGGTGGTGGCAGACACTGGCAGCCGGTGTGAGGGGTGCATGAATAAAACGGCACTTGGCCGTGCGCTAAGTATACCTTTGAGGGGTCTCTGCTATGAAGTGCCATTGGCTGCGCGGTTTCTCTCGAGATAGACCCCACGGGCCCACGCCTTCATGGCCGACAGGCCTTCGGCGCCCTCCCCCAGCGCAGGGCCGGCTCCCGAGCCCTTCTGGTGACAAGGGGACTCCTGTGTCGGGTACTTTGGACTCCAGCAGGATGTCCCCCACGTCGGGCTTGTGTTTCTGTGCCACCCTGTGCCTTGGTGCTGAACGTAGCTGCCCCAGCAAGGTCGCAGTTCCACATTGAGCCTGGCTTCGGCAGCCTCTCTCTTCCTCAGCACCCTCCCAGGACACGAGCACCACTGACGAGCAGGGATCCTCCAGGGCCAGAGCGGGGGGCATTGAAAAGAGCCCTCACGTAACTGCACTTTCTGCTCCGGTCCCCCACGCCCACTGGGGAGGTGTGGCTATGGCCGAATGCGTGCTGTGGCCTGCAGTTTGTTCGCTGTGCGGCGGTGGCCAAGCCCCTTGCCGTCCCTACCCCTGGTTTCCTCGTCTGTGGGAGGATGGCTTCTGCAGTCTCCTCCCCCCTGCATCTCTGTCAGTCGCACTAGAGTTTCTCTCTGTACCTGCCTGCCTAATGATCACCTGGCGGTGGAAGCATGCGGGTTCTGGGCCCCTCCTCACGTACTGAACCAGAGACTCGGCGGGTGGGGCTGGGGGCCGCCTGCCCAGCTAACCGCCCAGGTGACTGGTAAGCACATGTCCCTCTCGTCACTGTTGTGGTGGTTTTCAACCTTCCAGGCAATTGAGTCTTTTCAACAAGAATGGCTGAGAAGACCCCCCTCCCCGTGCTGTGGGTTGTATAGAAGGGAGGGGGCAGGCAGGCGAGAGAGGCACAAGTGAAGGCCGAGGGCTCCTCGCGGGGAGGGCTTCTTCTGACTTTTCTCTCGTGCCTTGCACGGGACCCGGCCCAAAGGGGCGGCTCGCAAAGTTTTTGTTGAACGAGTGACTGCAGAGGCCTTGCAACCAGCGCCGATCAGAACACACAGTATTAAGCACTTGTTAAATGTTCACGGGAACCAGGGCGTGAAATGCAGTCTTGACTGTCTCAAACAAAGGCATTAAGGGCGGGAACCAGATACCAGCTTCAGATAAAGGCCCACTGTCCCCACAGTCCTCCAGTCCCACGCCTGCATTTTCGTTGTTCAGCGCTTTGCTTCGTGGTGGGGTGGCCAGGTGGGAGTTGTCCGGAGACAACCTTGATTCTCAGACCTGCTGGGGGCAAGTTGTGCCAGAACCCATCAGAGCCTGAAAATGCTCTTCGGGCAGTTGTAGGCCAGCGTCCTTGGAGGGAGGGACGACCAGGACACACACTGTCCTCAGACCTTCCTCTGCACCCTCTTTTCCCCTTGCCCAGCAGGGATCCATAAATACGACGCCCATTAGCTCACCAGGCTCCTTTGAGAATCTGCTGCTAATAATCAAAATTGTAAATTGTAACAGTATCTATGCGACAACTGACCTTTCCTGAATGCCTCTTACACTCATATACTCACATACCTATGTTCACATATGAGCCACACAAATATATGCTCACAGACACGCAAAAGGTGTAGAGACCGTCCTCACCCATATGCTTTCTCTCACATACTTACAGATCCAGTGAAGTTATTTAAAAACACACACATAAATATACAGCCCATTCGACCATATCCTCACAAACACACCTGTGTATACATCTTGCTAGTACACTCACACACATACAGACACACATACAGGTACGTATAGGGTCCACTCAAACATGCACACACAGACACACACACACACACCCTCATGCCTATATGGATACACAAGTACGTATACACTCACGTCACCTATATATTCTCAAATTCACACATGTATACATAGCCGCCCTTACGAATATATGCACCAACCCCCCAACATACCATGCACTCCCCTGAACTGCACATACACTTTAACATGTACGTACAAACTCCTCATCCATATTCTCATGCACAGACACACAAAATTCAGTCATCCTTACACTTACACAGACATGCGGCCCTTCCCCGGCACTTTCACACACGAAATATGTAATCCATCACACATATATACGCAAATACGTGTATTCCACTTTTCTGTACACTCTGAAACACATGTGTGCACACATAATCCCTCCCCCATGCAGACACAGTCATACATACAGATACTACCCTTCTACACAACCAGAAGACACATACACAATTACATGTAAACTCCCTCACCCTCTCACCAAGGCATGCACAGACATTCACGCCCCTACTCACCCCTTCACATATGTATTCAAACATACACATGTAGACACTGTCTCAACTACAAACTCACTATTCACACCCTTACTTCTACCCCCAGCCATAAACACACGTACACATGTGTGTGGGTATATGCGTAAACCAGCATGTATGAATAAATACATGTGTACATATATCCCAACCATATACTCACATACATTCACAAGTACATGTAAAACCCCCCATCTGTACATTCACACATAGGTCGTAATCCTATCGTCCCTAATGCATACACTCATACACACTTAAATATACATCCCTCACCCAGACTTTCATAAACACACGTGCCTCTTGACATAGATTCACACAGTGACAGGGACACACTCTCCACAGCCATGCACTTTACCATGCACACATATACATAAATATCTCACCTGAAACACACATACACCCCCTTTCATCCAGACACTAACACAGACAGGTACATATGGATCCCACTTGCACTCACACACACGCATAGACCCCTCACACATGTACATTTACACCAACCTCTCATAATCGCACATATATGCACATACATATAAACTTACCTGTGCCATAATCTCACTCACGCGTATATATACATCCCAAACCCATGGTCTCATAAGGTGCACACATATATTTACATCCTATCATACTTACACTCACATACACAGACCCATAAACTTACAGCTTCAACCACAGTGTTGCACAAACACACACATACTTACTACCCCCTCAACTGTACACTCCTGCATATACACATGTAACTAAACTTCCTCCCCATGCACTCAAGCACTCACACACACACACACACACACACACACACACACACATGCTGGCCCCATCCATGCTCTCACAAGCACATACATGTAGACCTGCCTCATGCATAAACACACGTGCACACCTGTACCTATACACACCCTTCACAGACACATTCACACACATACACACATTCATATGCGTCTATACCTCACCCATAAAGTTAGCACAAACAGAAGTACGTAGATAAGCGTTTATCCACTCACACACGCCCCTGCAACTGCACACTCCCGTAGATGTACTTATGCATTCCATTCACACACACACACAGTCCACGCTTACCCATACATTCTCACACTCAGACTATGAATCTATCCCTCACCAGTGTACACGTGGCCATCACCAACACCCTCACACACCTGTACACACACCGCTTTACGCTATGCCCGCCATTGACACATGCATGCACACACGTCCATATACAGCACGCTCACCCATTCTCTCCCACAGACATATCCGTATATGCCTCCTCACCCACATGTTCACCGCAGACATGCACATACACTCATTTAACCGCCGCCCTGCACATACACGAACATATCATTATATGTACATTCCTCCACGCATCCCAGAACTTGCACACATGTGTGTACAACCCCCTCCTTCTTACATTGTCACATCCACATTCATATGTACCCTCTCACCCATACATAAACTTATCCACGTTCTATACTCGTGCACTCCTCCACTCATGTACGTATACGCCTCACAGACACATTCACACATGCTGACACAGCACATACACCTGTGCACTCACGGACACGTACATATATACTTCCTTCACCCGTACAGGAACGCACATGTCCGCAAAGCCCCTCATCACTCCTTACACCGTCACACATGCACACATCAACCCGCCTCACTAAGACACTCGAACGCATGTTTATATCCAGCACACATTATAACCAGATCTCCCCACCTACACACTCACATACACACATATATGCTCTTCCACATGCATATACCCTTGCACTGCCCGTGCACTCACACAAGTACATATACACCCCTTTACCTGTACAGGTATCCACCCCTGCACACATCTGGCTCCTCACCCAATCTCTCATACACCCACATTCATGCGTATACAGCCCTCCCCCACACGTGCACATATAGACCCCTAACTCACACACTTACACTTACCCAGAGACCTATACACCATCATCACCACATACCATACCCTCACAGACACACACTTTCATACACTGCAGCTCTTGCTGTGTGTCAGGACCATCTGAGCCCTTTGAAACTCCCCTGTGGGGCACCTCGTCTCCCTTCCTCCTACCCAGAAAGCACAGCACAGCATTTCCCCTGGCATGCTGAGCCTCTAGGGGCCGCAGGCATAGGGGCACAGCCTTTGCCAGGTGAGGTGGGTGTGGGGGCTGCCCCCTGAGCTCTCACTCCGCTCTTTCCTCCCACCCTCTCGCCTCCACTCAAGTTTCCCCTTCTATGCCTCAGGACACCCGAAGAAAGTGACTTTCCTGTTCTTCTCTATTTTTAATTACAACTAACTGGGGACCAGAGTGAAACATTTTAGCAATTTAATCTTAGTGTAAAATGGTGTATTTTCACTTCATTAACTAAAAGGGAAATCAAATGGCTTATCAAAGGTTGAGCTTCACATTTGCATATGGGCCTGGGATTCATGAAGCAGGATTTGTAACAGCTATAAAAGCCCCTCGACTGTCTCTGGGGACTGCTGGCTCTAGCATTTTGACTGCAGCATTATAAAATGACATTTGGACATGAAATAGGATGGGTGTGCTTCCATCTTTGCCTGCTGGCTAGTTCCCAAAGCCACTTCTCTTGAGGCAGAAGCATGCAGAGGCTTTGGCTGTGTATTCGTTATCTATTGCTGCATAACAAAATCACCCCACAACTTAGTGGCTTAAAACAATAGTTATGATCACACGATGTGCATGGCTCAGGAATCTGGGTGAAGCTTAGCTAGGGGCCTTGAACTTGAGGTCTTCTATGAAGTTGCAGTCATCTCAAGGCTTGACCAAGATGGGGAATCCTTTTCCCAGCTCCCTCGTGCGGACCTCTCCAAATGGCTGTGTCATGACATGACAGCTGGCTTCCCCCGAGGTGAGCTATCCAAGAGAGGGTGAGAGAGTGTGAATAAGTGAAACAGACCAAGATAGAAGTTGGAATCTTTCAATAACCTAGTCTCAGAAGTGACATCCCATCACTTCTGTCATGTTCCATTTCATTACAAGTGAATCATCAAGTCCCATCCGAATTTTAGGAGGAAGGGATTATACAAGGGCATGAATATCAGGAGGTGGGACCACTGGGATCATCCAAGAGGCTACCATAGGGACCACTTACTGCAAGTTGCAGGGGGGCCTTGGAAGAGAAAGTATCATCAAAGATGGGAGAGCTATATGGGGTCCTGACCCCTCTTTAGTCCTACTTTCAAAGTCTCTTCTTTTCTTCTTTTCAGGACTTATCTCTTCACCTCCAGAAGGCCCTCAGAGGGTATCTCATTGATTTATGGTGGAAACAAACAATTCACTTTTTAAAAATTTTGGTCTTTTTAGAAACTAAGTTGAGCAGGCAGTGACTGGGATACAACCATGGAAACCAAGAGCAGTCACCATGGAGGGTGGGCTTGGGATGGAGAGGTGCAAAGAGGACTTTGGGGATATTTTGTTGCATGCTATAGTAGATATTTTCCTCCTTGCCCATCCCTACCCTCTCCAACTTCTCAAGGGTCATTTGGCAAAGTCCTACTTACTCCTCAAAGCATTCTGGAGTTGGGTATGTGATCCTTTTGCAGAGACACTGGGCTGAGATTGGCCTCAAGGTAACTCAGTTTCATTCCAGTTGCAGTTGCTCTGCTTTCATGGTGTGCGCTGAGGACAAGACCAGACCTCAGTCATTGCTCTAGCCCCATGGTCTGGCCCAGTCCTGGCATAGAATAGGTGTCATAGAGTAGAGAATGTTTGTGGGGTTAAGCCATTCACTTATATCCAGTCATGTCTATGGAACACTTAGCATGTGCCAAAAACTATGCTAGGCCATGTAGAGGGAAAGCAAATTGCACAAAATAGCTGTTGTCCTCCAGGGACATAAGGTGGTGGAAGGAGAAGCTAAGACATGTGCCATAATAAAAAGAACACAGACATAATATGGCATGTACCAAAAGGGGTAGGAGGTGCTCTGCGGGCTATGCCAGAGGCAAGATCACTTGCAGCCGTGGGGGTGGAAGTAGTGGTGGTTGGGCTGGACTTGGGGATGTCAAGGGAGTGGTATTCAAGGCCAGTGGAGAGACAGATGCAAGCATAAATGTATTGTAGAAAGCTGGCATCCTCAGTATGGCTCAGGCTTAGGGTCCATACTCAACCGTCATGGGGGACCAGAGAGGCAGTGGCATCATTGAGTCGGAGCTCAATCTGGAAAGCTTTGAAGGCTGCACTAAGGAGCTTATGGAGTCTTTGGAGGGTTTAGAATAGGAGAATGCCTTGCGCTTTGGTCAAGAGAAAGTCTGGCAGTCCTCTGTCGAGTAGGGTGACTATAACTTTGGTCATGATCCAGGTGAGAGGGAATAGGCTTTTGGCTCTGGGTGGTGGTTAGGGGGTGGAGAACAGCTGGATGGGAGAGCCAAAGCAGATGCTAACTCGCTGAGGCTTGGTGATATATTGGATAGGTGAATTCAGGAAGAGTACTCCAAGCCAGGAACAGTAGAAGAAAGTGACATTAGATAAGCAAGGGAAGGACTGGGGCTGAGCTAATCAGAAGGCCTGGCAGCTGGCCAGCTTTGTTAGGATAGTGCTGAAGATGGTGTTGGCTGATCTAGCAAACACAAAGCCAGATACCCAGTTAGATTTGAATTTCAGATATACATTGAATAAAAGTTTAGTATGTATAAGTATGTACCATGCAATATTTGAGATAGGTGTAACTTTGGGACATACTATACTAAGAATTTATTCTTCATTCATCTGAAATTCAAATTTAACTAGGCATCCTGCATTTTTTCCTGCAAACCTAGCTGGATAACTATCATCCAAGAGTCTTGGGTTTGGCTCCTTGACATTGACACAGTCATGCCTCTTTCGGGGGAGGCGGTAGAATAGCAGTGGTTAACTGCATAGGCCCTGGTGCTAGACCAGCTGAGTTCAAATCCAGTTTCCATTGCTTATTAGTTCCCTGACCTTGGGAAAGTGACTCAACCTCCCTGAAAACTCATTGAGGAAGTAGGGAGAATGGCTCCTGTCTTGACCACCTACCAGGGTGATTGTGGGGGCCAGATGAAGCAGCAGCGTGCGGTAGCACTTTGAAAACCATGGGACATCGGGAGGCATTATAATGGTCCCTGTGTGGGTTGGATATGGATTGGAGAAGTAGGCTGAAGAAGATGAATACATTGGCCTCATTAAGAAACCTGCTGGCTGGTATGGGATTTGGGGCTCTAATTAATTCTAAATATCAAATACTAAGCTGCAGCTTTTTCTTTCTTCTCTCTGGAAACTGGGGGAGGGGAGGAGAGGGAAGCAGGCACTGTCCACACACTCCCACCTCTGAGATTTCATAATGTCCTGTGGAGAAATATTCTCCAAACAGCTTGCGCTTAATTTCCCTGAAGCCGTCAGGCAGCCGAGACCAGAGCTTCGGGTCCTCCCAGATACCTGTGTAATTGTCACATTGGCATTCCCCAAACCCATTTCTGCTCAGCAGCTGCTGACTGCTGGCTGGGGGAGGAGTGGAGAGACAGTTCTGAGCACATCTCTCTGAAGGGGCAGGGCCTCTTACACAGGCAGGATTGTCACAGAACACAGGGATAAGACAGGCACCAGAATCGATCACAGCCTGGCATTTGAATAAAATTCTAGGGAAAGGACATATTTATCAGAAAACAAATAGAGGGGTGGCAGGTATCAACACAGAAATTGTGCGTATAATTGTGATTTTCCTCAAAAGCTTGACAACCGAGTCAGGGCGCTGTGAAAGACAGAGAGAAGGCAAATTATTGCAATTCAAATCCCTTTTATTGCTTGAGATGTACAACAGCTATGGCAAAACCAACGACAAAACAATGCCACAAAGCACAGAACTCCTCCACAGCCGGTAGGCCAATGCAAAGATTCCCTAAATCAAAATGCTATGAATCTGAACCTGCCAAGACCTGGATGGATAGGTGTGTGTGTGGAGGGAGGGGCAATTTGTTTCTTGCAATAAATTCAGTGGGGGGATTTTTCTTCTTTTGGCAATACTGTGGCTGTCCCTGCTCTTCAGATTACCTTTGGGGTCTGTTATTGGCTGAATTATGTGTCCCCCCCCAATTCATATGTTGAAGTCTTAACCCCCCAGTACCTCAGGATGTGACTGTATTTGGAGATAGGGCCTTTAAAGAGGTGATTAAGATAGAAAATGGTCACATAGGTGGGCCTTAATGCAATCTGACGGGTGTCCTTATAAGAAGGGGAGATGAGGAAATAGACATGTACATACACAGAGGGGTAGCTGCATGAGAACACACACAGAGAGAAGGCAGCCGTCTGCAAGCCCAGGGGAGAGGCCTCAAGAAAAACCCATCCTGCTGACTTGCTGATCTTGAACTGCTAGCCTCCAGAACTGTGAGAAACTTAATCTCTCTTGTGTAAGCCGCCCAACAACCTGTGGTACTTTGGTATGGCCGCCCGAGCAAACTAATACAGGGTCCTGGGAAGTAAGGGGCAGCTCTGCCGGGCTCTTTCCAGTACAGTTGGTTTACCACACAGTTACTCAGGGCTTCCAGGGCCTTGGAGCTCAAACCTTTGCACTCATGCCAAGCAGCATCTAAAACCGTTGGATAAAGGCAGGGCATCTTCCTGGAATAATAACCGTATTTAGAAATTCCCAGGGAAACAGTCTAAATTTAAAGACTCATGGGTATATCTTGGATGCCAAATGCCAGAATTTCACATGAATATTTAAGATGAAGCAAATTACCTTAAACAAAATTGCTTACTTCTGGAGATGTATTCAGATTTAGATCATGGGAAACCTTGTAAGCCAGTGTGATAGGCAATGGGGAGCTAATGAAAGGTTTTCTTCAGGGAATCTGACCTGGGATATGTTCTGCACTTCTCTAGGCGTCTGCTTGCTTCTTATCCAAGACACCCGTAACTAAAACCCCTAACTCCTATTTGAGATCAGGAATGGCTTCAAAAGTAGGGTATGAGGCGTGGGAGAGGGAGTAGGCAGAATGGTGGGGGGTTTATTTGTTTGATTAGATTTCTTGTTGGTACCTGTGATGGTTAATTTTATGTGTCAACTTGACTGGGCCAAGGAATTCTGATAGCTAGTAAAACATATCTGAGTGTGTGAAGAAATTAGCATATGAATCAGTAGACTGAGAAAAGATCATCCAGTCCCTTGAGGGCCTGCACAGAACGAAAAGGCGGAAGAAGAGTAAATTCACTTTCTCTGCTTGAACTGAGACATCCACGTTCTGCTTTCGGACATTGGTGCTCCTGGTTCTCAGGCTTTTGGACTTAGGCGAGGACTTACTGCATTGGATTCCCCATTCTCAGGACTTTGAACTTGGACTGAATTACATCACCAGCTTTCCTTATTCTTCCGCTTGCAAATGGCAGATTGTGGGACTTCTTGGCCTCCATGACCATGTGAGCCAACTCCTATAATAAATCTCTTCTATTTGTCTGTCTGTCCCTCCATCCTATTTTGTTTCTCTGAGGAACTCTAATACAGTACCCATAGTTGTAGAAGATGGTAAGTTATAGCAGAGAGTATGGCAAAGATGGACTGGATACTTGCCAATCCTGTTTTCTCTCCTTGGGCGCATGGGAAGATTACATTTCCCAGCTACCCTTGTGGTTATTTTGGAGCATGGGACTAGATTCTGGTCAATAGGATGTGAGCAGAAGTGACAGTGTGTTTATTTTAAATATGGCCATAAAATCCCCTGCATGACTATCCATGTTCTCTCTTCCACTTCTTTGGAGGCTATGGAGGTTATATGTTGAAGCCTGCAGAACCACTAGATGGAAGAAACCTGGATGCCTGGATCATCATATGGAAAGGAGCCTCCAATGAGAACTACCCAGTCCACATTAGATCTTAATGCGAGTGAGAAATGAATCTTTGTGTTAAGCCACTGAGATTTTGGTGTTGTATGTTACAGCAGCTAGTGCTACTTGTCCTGTCCAATACAGAAATGGAGAGCTTGATGATTCATCAAATGATTATCGAATGTCCATTACATTCCAAGTACCATAGTAGGTGCTAGGGATATAGTGATGAACAAATCAGACATGGTCCCTACATTCAGAACTTATATTTGTGATTGCACAAATATAAATAACATTGCAACTGTGGCAAGTGCTGAAACAGAAAGTTACATGGTGTGGTAAGAGTGTATAATAAGGGGCTTTGACCTATTCTGTGGGGGGAAGGGATTAAGGATGGCAATGACAGCTGTGCTAAGATCTGAAGGATGTGTAGGCGTTAGCTAGGTAAGGAGCAGGCAAGGGGAAGAACTTTCCAGGCAGAAGGAGCAAACAGCATGTACGTCAAACTGAAAGGAGGCCAGAGAGGTTGTTTCTTTGGTAATTTTTAGCTATAGTAACCTGCTCATTAGTCGAAAATTTGCACTTTTTGCTTCTTTTAATAGCATCCCTCCTCATCATTAGGGCCAAGCTGCAGGAATGACTTCATCCACATTTGTTATTTACCAGAGATTCTAAGACAGGGAGAAGCACAAATGTGGCGAGAGGGAACTTTCTGAAGGTATCTGTAGGCATAATCAGAGTTCCATTTTAATGATAAACAGGAACTTCTCATTTGGAGTGATTATGGTTTATCATATCAGAGCCTACCCAAGGATATATTCACACTAGAAGCCTCAACGATGTGTCTCAGACTACTTGCGGACCCCTTAATCCATGGGATATTGACGCCATAGACCATGATGACTTCTTCAGAGGGAAAATAAAATAATTGCAGGATATTGCTGCAGCACAATACAAATGGAAGTTGTAAACTTCACATTGTGAAATAGTTTTTTTCTTTTTTATACAACAGATGTTGTTTGACCTAGAAGAAGGAATAATATTTTAGAAATTGTGATCTGTCTGAAAGAAAAAAAGATGTCTAAAAATAAAATACAAATAGCAGCTGTTTGAGTTATCTTCCTAATATATCAGAGTTGACAGCTTTTACTTTTTCATTGGAGTTGGGATTTGCAAGGAGGATTTGGATGAGAAGATTGGTTCAGGAGGGCATCCACGATGTGCAGCACATGGCCCTTCTGGCACCCGGAGGCCTCATAGTCTCAGGAGATCTCTGCGGGTCTGGCATTAAAGCCTGGGACCAAAAGCCATCTCAGCTCTGTGGATCAGGGGCTCTCAGGAGTCCACATCTTTTGCCTTGGCATGTCTTGCTTTCTTTTGCCTGTCTTCCCTCCTGACCACTGACTTTGAGGACATGCTGACATGCAGATTTCCACTGTTGCACATGGCCCCTATTCGCTACCACAATCTTATTTCTTCTTCAATAGAGGATCTCAGTAAAAACTGTAAAGAGGTGGAAAACATAATTATAAAACTGTTCAAAATATTGAGAGCAGAATATGCCATGAAATTTGGATGGTATAAAGTAGTGAAGAATCACAATAGTTTGAGAACTATGGAGAGACCTTCCAATTCATGGTTTTCTTTAATTGAATTTTGCCATTAGTTACGGGGAAATAACAGTTATTTGTGTACCCACACATGATGAAATACTGCCTCGCCTTTGTCTCCTGCAACTGAATCTACAGAAGCACATCAACTTTGGACCCTGGCTTGCTCCTGTCCCTGAGATTATCTTGATTGAAACAGAAAACATGGAAGCAGCATGGTGTGATTTGGGGTCCTGTTCCTTAGCCTGCAGGAGCTAGCTGTTCCTTGAGAACACAGTTCTTTTTTTTTTTTCATAATAATATTTTTTATTATATGATGTTAGTCACCATACAGTACATCCCTGGTTTCTGATGTAAAGTTCGATGATTCATTAGTTGCGTATAACACCCAGTGCACCATGCAATACGTGCCCTCCTTACTACCCATCACCAGCCTATCCCATTCCCCCACCCCCTCCCCTCTGAGGCCCTCAGTTTGTTTCCCAGAGTCCATAGTCTCTCATGCTTCATTCCCCCTTCTGATTACCCCCCCTTTCTTTATCCCTTTCTTCCCCTACCGATCTTCCTAGTTCTTATGTTCCATAGATGAGAGAAATCATATGATAATTGTCTTTCTCTGCTTGACTTATTTCGCTTAGCATAATGCCCTCCAGTTCCATCCATGTTGATGCAAATGGTGGGTATTCATCCTTTCTGATGGCTGAGTAATATTCCATCTTGACACCCTCGAGCTCCTGCCAGCCAGATCCTGCCCCACAGTGGTTACAACTTCCCTGGCTCCAACAGTGGCCAATTCCTTGGAGTCCTGCTGCTAGCTTTTGCCTATGTGCACCTCTTGATAGCAGCAATCTCTTGATCCATATCCAAACTTGCTTTCTTTTTTAGACACTGCCCCTGTCTCTCACTTCAGCCCTCACTTCAACCCAATGGAAATACCCAGTCCTGTTTTTTTTTTCCTTCACTCCGCATGTCTTGCTGAAAATATAGCTCCTGAAGCACCTCTTGAATCTGTCTACTTTTTCTCCATTCCCCACTGTCTTCACTTAAGTTCAGGCCACCATCATCTCTTACTTGGACTGTTTCAACAGTCTTCCCATGTGGACACAGTCTCTCCTCCTTCAATCCATCCTCCACTCTGCAGCCAAAGGGATCTTCCCAGGGTACAAACATAACCAGCTTCTTCCTTGATCGAAACCTTTCAATAACTTCCCATTGGTGCAATGATAATTCACACTTGTAACATGGTTTGTGATCAGGCTCTGGCCTGTTTCTCTAGCCTCATCTCTTACTTCCTCCTGATCAGTCAGACTAAACTTTGCTCTCCAACCAGAGTAAATCTCCTTAGGTTCATAACATGTCTTGCTCCTATTCATCTCCAAGCCCTTGACCATGTACTTCCCTTTGCTCTTCAGCCGGCACTGTGCTACCCCTTTCTCTGATCTCACTTTATGTGCCACTTCACTCAGGAAGCCTCCCACCATCCCTTGAGACCAGGTGCTATGCCTACCTCTATCACCACACTGCTCATAATGAATTTTAATTGGGTTATATATCTCTCTCCTCCTGTTTTGTGATCTCCTTGAAGTCCAAGGCCACATCCTCTTCCATGCTGTATTCATGGTCCTTAATAGCAAAAACAAGACATGATCTCTGCCCACAAGGTGATCACAGAGTTGTCTGCCACTGTAGGTGCGTTAAATGTTTGTGACGTAAGTGGAGAAATGACAAAGGAGGAGCAATTTCAAGGCACGATAATTGGATGCTCCACTCTTGCCCCTGTCCAGTGCCCTGGTGCTTCTTTTCCTTTTCTTTAGGTGGTAATGTTGGTCTGTAAGCAAGCCATGCATTGCAGAAATAGTTGCTTTGCTGTTAGCCGAAGGTGTGGGGATCCCTTTGGAAGTTAATCCACTTAGGCTTATATTTTCACTAAAAAGTCCTGATAAGCAGTCTGTACTCTGAGGTAGTTGACATTGAAGAAGATCAGCAAGACATTTTTAGATGCCAGACCAGCTGAAATTCAGATTGCTGCAGAACATAGACCATCCATTTTTATTTTTATACAAATGTGCTAAACTTTATCCCTTTCTCTGGGTTGCCCTGTCACAAGGGGATTCATGGTGTTCACTGGCCATTTATTTGTCTTTGGCCTTGCTGTTCACAGAGGGAGGCATGTTGTTTGGATTGATGGCACAATTGCTGCAAAGGGTACTATTTTCAAGTAATATCAGGAAACCTATGTATTCTGTGGCTCAGTTAAACCAGAGAGTTGCAGCTTTGGTCTGAAAGGGAAGGAAGTTTGGCGAGTGCTAAGCAGACCCCCAGGAAATTCTGCAGCCTCCTGCTAAGATGGACGGCTGGGATCGGAAGTGAGCTGGACGGCAGCTCCCTTTGTCAGACCCTGACCATCTTAATGACACAGGTATTTCCTGAATACCTGCTGTGGGTCAGCATGGCTAGAGGTGATGTCTCTGGTATACTCTCTGTTCTCAGGGAGTCCCCTAGTCATTACAATACCCCTCTTCAACCCATATCTCTTTTTCTCAAAAGGGAATGCCTGTTTCCTCTTCTCTGTGCCTCTAGGGAGCTGGAAACCAGACGACTTTTCTGAGGACCGTACAATTTAGGCCAATCACTATAGGCCACCTAGGGTACCTGGAACCCAGGGGAGTTAATGGGAAGGTGGTACTGCCAGCTGCCTGGGAACCTATTGAGGGAATAGCAGCACACTGACCCTTTCCGCAGCTGCTGGAGATCACATGCTCCTTCTCTACACCCACAGCCAGGTGGGATTCATTTGAGGACTCTGCATGGGCTTCTTGGCAGAAGCTTTCAGCTACTTTTGCCCACATAAAAGTGCTTGCTGGGTTGTGCCTATGTCTTTGAGTGGGAGGGAATCCTAGCAATTCTTCATTCAGGCAACACTCTTTTTCTTAAAGGGTTCCCCTCTAATTATATAAGGTACTGGCAGAACAAAACATGGAACCACTCCTGGCAAAATGGTTTGATTGTTTTTTCTGTGTCTCTTTTTACTGTACTGTGTCTTGTTTTTATCAATGCTCGGTATTTTTAATCTTTTAGTCTCTTAAAAGGAGATTAACCAGCCTGTATCAAAGAAGGAAATTGGGTTGCCTGTTTGTTCATCCCTGCATTCATTCATTCACAAATATTTGTTGAATCCCTTCTATGTGTCAGGCGCTGGCACAGAGTTGAAAAGAGAGTCAAGGTCTCTACCCTTAAGGAGCGTTCATTCTGGTGGGGAAAACAGATAATCAGTAGTCACACCAATAAATGTAAAATTGGAGCAATGACAAGTGCTCCGAGTGAAAGGTCCATAGACTCTCAGTAGCCTCTAAATAAGGGATTTGTCCTGACCTGAGGATTGGGAAGAGCTTTAGGAGGAAGTACTCTCTTCGTCAAATCTTCTAGGCCCTCAAGGATCTTCTTCTAGGCAGTCAGAGATGCTAGGCCTGGCCTCAGAGACAATTCCACAGAGACAGATGTCAGTTTTACAAAAAATATCACTGTCTTTGGCAAGCCAGCAGGATGGCCATGTAGCAAGAACATGAAGCAGCTTACAGTAGGCCTCAGCTGCTGATTACGTCCGCATTCCCCACCTGACATTCCATCTGATAACAACTTGAACCGCACCTGTGGGAATGTTCATTTTCTGTAAGAATGTGGGCCCATCTATGGTACTCACTTATAGCCTCAACTAGTAACTACCCTCCTAAATCTTGATTCTGATGTAGCAGGCTTTCATCTTGATCTTGCCACGGAGGTCACCTGATGTGGCGGGAAGAAAATATTCTTTTCAGTTAGACAGGACTGGATTCAGATTGTGGTCCTGCAATTTCCAGGTATGATCTTGAGCAAGCTATTTAACTTCTCCAAGCAATTTTTAAGTGTACAGTTCACTGGTTTATAGTAAGTTTGCTGTGTTGCCCAACCCTCAGTATAATTCAGTTTTAGAACACTTTCATCATACTTTCCCCATCTATTACAAAAGAACAATAACCATATTAAAAGGTTTTTTAGCAGGATAAAATGAGATCTTTATAAAGATAGATATTTCTGTGCCTGTAACAGAAAATGCTCAAAAATGGTTTGAAAGGTGACAACAGCAAAATGTCAGAATAAGGAACTTTAAAATTCTGCCCCTCCAGAAAAGCAATTTAAAAATGGCAGTAACTGTCAGAATCAACTTTTTTGGAACTCTGGGAGTTAAATAAAGGTTTGCAGCAACCCGGGGCGGGGAGGCACTTATTTTTAAAAATACACAACTGAATCTCAGTAAGAACAGCAAACTTCGTGGTATTTTCATTTACCCTAGTCCTATCCCCCACTACCTGGCCCGGAGGTAGTCTTGAAAATAACAGCCCACATTCCTGATTCTGGAGAGAGCAGAACAGATTTTGTTTGCAAAGAATTGTCATTATTTCATCTGTCTGATGGCTCCCTGGAAGACCTACTCAAAAGTCCCTTTACTTCACCTGACTCAAAAGTCACCTAGCCCTAAAGTTGCTATCCTGGGGGCACGTGTCAAAAACATTTACAGGAAAATATTTTAGTCTTTGTTGCTTGAGGCAATGGATAACAATTGTGGCAAACAATAGACTAACCACAAAGGTTTAGAAGAAAGGCTGTGGAATAAGATGTCTATAAGGGCTGTATAAAGCTAAAAAAATGAGATTATTCAGTTTTAGGACAATAAAGAAAAATGAAGGAAGGAAAATGAGGAGGGGCTCAGAGACCTGTGGGACACCATCAAGTCTACCTACCAACATATGCATAGTGGAAGTCCCAGAAGGAGAGGATAGAGACAAAGGAGCAAAAAAAAAAGAATACTGGAAGAAATAATAGCTAAAAAATTGCCCAATTTTAGGAAAAAACATTAATCTGTACATCCAAGAATTGCAATAAACTCCAAGTAAGATCAACTTCAGTAGATCCACACCTGGATTCTTCATAATCAAATTGTTGAAAGACAAAGATAAATTCTTGAAAGCAGCAAGAGAGAAATGACTCTTCACACAGAAGAGAGTCTCAATAAAATTAACAGGTGATTCTCATCAGAAACTAAGTAGGCCAGAAGATAGTGGGATGACATATTAAAGGTATAGAAAGAAAAAAATAAACCTTTCAACCAAGAATTCTATATTCAAAAATAAAGGAGAAATTAAAACATCACAAGATAAATAATCCTGAGTCCATTCCTAGAAGTTCTGCCCAACAAGAAATTCTTAAGTCCTTCAAGTTTAAATGGAAGGACACTGAACAATGGTAACTATATCCACATGGGGAAAAAGAACACCATTGAAGGTAACCACATAGGTAAATATAAAAGACATTCTAAATGTTTATTTTATTTGTAAGTCCTTTTTTTCTCCCTGTTTGATTTAAAATACAACTGCATAAAGCAATAATGATAAATTTATGTTGGTGGGCACATAGCATATAAAGGAGTAATTTGTGACAATAACAGCATAATGTGGATGTTTGGAGCTGTATAGGTACAAAGCTTTTGAGTGGTCTTGAAGCTAAGTTGATGTTAATCTGAACAAGATCTTCCTAAATTAAGGTCTATTTTAACTAGATTAAAATGAATCAAAATGGCGCACTGAAGAATATCTACCTCAAAAGAAGACTGTAATGGAGAAAATTAGGAGCAAAAAGATATAAGACATATAGAATCCAAGTAACAAATTGGAAAACTATGTTTTTTATTTGCAGTTACATTAAATGTAAGTATATTAAACTCTCCAATTAAAAGGCAGACATTGGCATAATAATTTTTTAAAAAAGTAATCCAACTACAGTAGTTTTCCCTTATCCATGGTTTCACTTTCCATAGTTTCAGTTACTGTGGTCAACTGCTGTCCCAGAAGCAGATGATCCTCTTTTAGACATAATGTCAAAAGGTCAGTAACAGCCTAATGCTACATCACAGTGCCCACATCATTGACCTCATTTCATCTCATCTTATAGGCATTTTATTATCTCACATCACAAGAAGGAAAAGGGTAAGTGCAGTACAATAAGATATTTTGAGAGAGAGAGAGAGACCACATTCATATAACTTTTATTATAGTATATTGTTATAATCATTATATTTTATTATTAGCAATTGTCAATCTCTTAGTATATCTAATTTATAAATTAAACTTCATCATAGGTATGTATGTATAGAAAAAACAGAATATATATAGGGTTTAGTACTATCTGCTGTTTCAGGCATCCACTTGGGGGGTCTTGGAATATATTCCAAGGGGGCACTACTGTATATGCTGTCTACAAGAGACTAGATTTAAAAACACAAATAGGTTGAAAGTAAAAGGATGAAAAAGATAAACTATGTAAATGGTAAACAAAAGAGAGCCAGGGTGGCTATATTAATATCAGATAAAATAGACTTTAAGAAAAAAAAAGTTACCAGAGACAAAGAAGAACATTTAATTTTTAAAATATTTTATTTATTTATTTGAGAGGGAGAGAGAGAGAGCGCGCACAAGCAGGGGAGGGGAGGGACAGAGGGAGAGGGAGAATCAGACTCCCCACTGAGTGGGGAGCCCAATGTGGAACTTGCTCCCAGGACCCTGGGATCATGACCTGAGCTGAAGGCAGATGCTTCACCGACTGAGCCACCCAGGCGCCCCAAGAAGGATATTTTATAATGATAATGGATCTATCCCACCTAGAAGGTGTTGGCAATGTATGTGTGCAAATTAAGTACCATAGTAAAATGAACAAATTCTAGAAAGATACAAACTACCAAAACTGATTGAAGAAGAAACAAAAAATCTGAATACAGCCAGGGCAAGTAGGTAGGATAAAGAAATAAAAAAAAAAAACCTTCCAGATTAGAAAGGAAATAAGGGAAATATATCTATTTGCCAGTGACGTTGTCTCATATAGAAAATCCTAAGGAATTCACACAAAAATATTCAAACTAATAAATGAGTTTAGAAAAGTTGCAGGATACAGGATCTGTTTACAAAAATCTGTTGTCTTTCTTTATACTGGCACTGAACAATCCAAATATGAAATTAAAACAATTCCACTTACAATAGCATCACAAAGAATAAAATGCTTAAGAATAAATTATACCAAAGAAATACAAGGCTTGTTCACTGAAAACTACAAAACACTGTTGAAAGAAATTTAAGAAGTGTTAACTAAATGGAAAGACTGCCATGTTCATGGACAGGAAGACTTAATAAGGTTAGGGTAGCAATACTCCCCATATTGATGTATAGATTCAGTACAATCCACATTAAACTTGCATCTTTTGCAGAAATGGACAGAATCTAAAATTCATATGGAAATGCACAAGAACCTCAGCAGCCAAAACTATCTTGTGAAAGAACAAAGTTGGAGGACTCACATTTCCTGATTTCAGAACTTAACTACAAGGCATCAGTGATCAAGACAGTGTGATACTAGCATAAGGATAGACATAGATCGATGTAGTAGAATGGGGAGTCAAGAAATAAAACCTTACGTATATGGTCAATTGATATATGAAAAGGGTGGCAAGAAAATTCGATGGTGAGAAAATAGCCTTTTCAAGAAGTGGGACAAGTGAGAAAATGCATGTGTACCTATACTCACACTATATACAAATATTAATTCAAAATTGATCAAAGATCTAAATGTAAGACCTAAGTCTATACAACTTTTAGAAGAAAATATAGGCATAAGTGTTTGTGACCTTGCACTAGGCAGTGATTTCTTAGATCTGACACCCAAAGCACAGGCAACCAAATAAAAACATAAATTAGACTTCATCAAAAACAAAAATTTCTGTTTCCCAGTAAACTATGAATAAAGTGAAAAGACAACCTGCAGAATGGAAGAAAATAGTTGTCAACCATATATTAATAAGGGCTTTGTGTCCAGACTAGAATTCAACAATAAAAAGACAACCAAATCAATAAATGGGCATATGAATATTAATAGACATTTCTTCAAAAGAAATATACAAGTGACCATGAAACACAGGAAAAGATGCTCAACATCATTAGTCATTAGGGAAATGCAAATGAAAACCATAATTAGACACCACTTAACACTCACTAGGAAGGCTATAACTTTTTTTAAAAAGGAAAATCAAGTATTGGCAAGGATGTGGAGCAATTGGAACCCTCATACACTGCCAATGGGAATGTAAAATGGTCCACCTGCTGTGGAAATCAATTTGGCAGTTCCTCAAAAAGTTACCTTGTGACCCAGCAATTCCACTTTTAAGTATATATCCAAGAAGAATGAAAACGTGTCCACACAAAACTCATATGCAAATATTCGTAGTAGCATTATTGATAAAAGACAAAAAGTAGAAACTACTCAAATGTTCATGCAATGGATTGTTATTATTTTGATAAAGATTGTTTTAGAGAGAGAGTGTGTGTGCATGAGTGGGAAGAGGGACAGAGGGAGAAGGAGAACGAGAATCCTCAAGCAGATTCTCTGCTGAGAACAGAGCCCTATGCAGGGCTTGATCCTAGGACCCTGAGATCATGACCTGAGCCGAAATCAAGAGTCAGCTGCTTAACCAACTGAGCCACCCAGATGCCGCATATGCAAGGGATTATTATTCAGCCATGAAAAGGAACGAAGTACTGATCCACGCTACACCATGGGTGAACCTTGAAAACATTGTAATAAGTAAAAGAAGCCAGTCACAAAAATCCACATATTGTATGATTCCGTTTACATTAAATATCCACAATAAGCAAATCCATCGAGACAGTGGTTGCCAGGGGCTGGGGGTAGGGGAAGGGAAATGGAAAGTGACTGCTAACAGGTAAGATGTCTTTTTGAGAAAGGGTAATGAAAATGTTCTAGAATTATATGCTGGTGATACTTGCACAATAATTGTACATACTAAAAGACACAGAATTGCACATTTTTAAATGGCGAATTTTATGTGAATTTTTATATACTTTTTTCTTGAGAATCACTTGGTGCACTTTTTTTTTTTTTAAGGTTTTATTTATTTATTTATTCGATAGAGATAGAGACAGCCAGCGAGAGAGGGAACACAAGCAGGGGGAGTGGGAGAGGAAGAAGCAGGCTCTTAGCAGAGGAGCCTGATGTGGGGCTCGATCCAAGAACGCTGGGATCACGCCCTGAGCCGAAGGCAGACGCTTAATGACTGTGCCACCCAGGCGCCCCAGAGTCTATGGTTTATATTAGGGTTCTTTCTTGGTGTATATTCTATGGGTTTTGACAAATGTTTGATGACATGTATGCACCCCTGTAGTACTACACAGAGTAGTTACACCTCCCTAAGAATCCTCCGTGCTCTGCTGATTCATCTCCCCCTTCCTTCTAAGCCCTGACAATCACCAGTCCTTCCACTGTCTCTATAGTTTTGGCTTTTCCAGAATGTTGTATAATTGGAACCATATAGTATATAGCCCTTTCAGATTGGCTTTTTTCACTTAGTCATGTGGAGTTTATCTCAATAAAAAGTTACCAAAAAAAAAGGTGGGAAAAATTATAGTATTTCATGGTGTTGGTAGTTACTATTAATAAAATTCCTATAAATACTTTTAAATTCAACATTTTTTGACTGACCACAATATGCATGGAATAATGCATGTACGTATAAATAAGGCAAGGTAGCTCAAGGTACTTATAGTTTAGTAGGGGAAACAGACACAGAAACAGGAAATTAAAATATCAGTCATTCATCCAATATTTCTTGGGTGGCTCCCAAGAGCCAGGCATGTACAATGTGGCAAGTGTGGTGATCCCATAGGGCATTGTGAGAGCATAGTGTGGGGGGAGAGGCAGAGAATCTTGATCAGATTTACCCAGTAGTGGGGTCAGTCCTGAACAGGACACTCTGGGAGGGTTAGGGACATATTGGAGCATGTCTGAAGCAGTAGGTCCAGGATGGAGACGGTGCATGAGGTCATGAGCTAACAAAGAATATTGAAGTATTTGAGGATATTTAGTTCAGCAAAGAGAAGGCTCAGTTTGACCTAGTTGTTTTTCACTAATTATACCATTCCCAGTGGGGAGGCTGAACAGAGAGCAATCCCAAGGGGGCTGGTCCACAGGGCCAAGTGAAGGATGGCACAGGGTGGCACTGGGAATGGGTGTGATAAATGGTCCTGGTGGATGGAGCTAAAGGGTAAGGACCTGAAGGGCAGTTCTAAAAGGAGAAAGCTAAGGCCAAAGCAGAAAATAAGGCCAAAACAGAGCAATACGGTTTGGGGCAAGGAGGGAACAGGAGCCAAGGTACAAAGCCAAACAGGGTTCAAACCCAGGGGAGGCAAGGGGAAGGATTTATGAGTGAGGGCAGCAAAGTGATTAAGCCTGCATGATGTGGACACGAATTTCCTGCCTTTGAATTTTGGCTCTGCCACTTGCTAGCCTAATGACCATGAGCAAGTTACTTAACTCCTTTGTACTTTCCTCATCTGTAAAATGGAGATAGCAATAGTATCTACTGAGTAGGGTATTATAAAGATTACATAAATCAGTATACATAAAGCATTCAATACTTGGCAATATGTAAGTGTTAGCTACTATTATAGCTTATGTTTCACATGCTCCTAAGGTATGTTTGTGTTAGTAAGCAGAGGTCATTTAAAGGGACTAAGACAAAATATCAGCTCACTTCTCAGCCTGGAGGGGTACTGGACTTGTTCTGTGAGGTTCCCCAAGGATACCATTTTGACTCCACAGCTTAGAGGAAAACTTCCATGCTCTTGCCACCCTTACCACCAGGCATAGTGAGCCTGTATCATCACTAAGAGCTGCCCAAACACCTGGAGTGAAAGAGCTGTGCCAAGGAGGGACTCAGGGCGTGGAGGATGGACCTCAAGGAAAGCCTTGGGGCTGACATTGGACAACAGATTTCTTTTTTCCTCCCAGCAACAGTTCTACCAATAGAGATTCCTTTGGAAGGCTAAGCTCCTCCCAGATTATAAATCCATTTTTGCCAAGTCCTTCCGTAATCCAAAATTACAAATGACATTGGAATTGGAGCAGGGGTCATGGTGATCGAGTGGGAGCATCTGTAACTGTGGCCAATCCAGAGGAACACTCCTCAAGCATTCCGGACTGCTGCCATGGGAACACCTGAAGAATTTTACTAGACGAATGCTGGGTCTCACCCCCAGAGATTCAGAGTTAATCCTGTTCTGGTGTGGATTCTGGCCATGGGGTGTTTTAAAAGCTCCCCAGGTGATTCTGATGTGCAGCCAGGATTGAGAACCAATGAGCTAAAGATATTGGCCAAGCAAGAGCAGGTGACCTAGACAAAATTGACAAATAACCTGGGAGCTTCTGTAATCTCTATTTCTTTCAATTCACCACTGTTATCATGTGGCATGCATGACCCCATCCCAGAACACTTACCCAGCAGCCTGGATACATGGGCAGGCAGACACCACCAAGCTTCAGACACACATGAGCCTCTGACCACAGACTGGAGCCTTGATGGGTGCTTCCATGGAGACCATGGTTTGCAGGATAGCTATTTGAATGGGTAAATAATGAATTTGTAATGTTAATTTGCAAAAGGATTTGTTTTGCTGAATTCATTTATTTTGTGTGATTTGCCTTAAAAATGTTTGAATGTGTTTATGACAGACAAGACTAGAAAAAAAGCCTATTTTAATTTATTAGGCATATAATTGGTTTGGATGGTCAAATGAAGTTTGATTGTCTGATATGGCATCATATGGCCATAATACGATTGCCACAATCTTCACAAATGCTGATGTGATATATGTGTAGGCCCATTAGCTACCAATCTTATAAACATGAGCAAATGGACAACTGCAGAATTCTGGCCCCCAATTTACAAAAGCATAAAGCATACCAACTTTCTAAGCCAAGAAAAAACAACACATGACTTGCCAAAATTCACAAAATTGACACTCTGTGACTTCTACAATATTATGCTAAGGATTTGGCCCAAAATCATCAGAATCTGAGATGATAGAAGACCCATCTGAAATTTGCCGTTGGCAGCTCTTTTAAAAATGTTTGCAATATGGTTGAGGGTGCCTTGCCAATGTACCACAAATTTCCCAGTCAAGGAGGCAGATGAACAAATGAAAGTCCCCTCAACCACCTCGGCAAGAGATTAGCTTATCAAGATTCAGAATTACTTAGAGCAAGCCCACTTCTGTGATGGGATTATTCTTGAGTTTGGCTGTTGTGCACAGCAATTATAATATGGGGAGCTGAAAGAATGCTTAATCTTCTTGGAGGAGATGTGCAGAAACAGTTGCTGCTTCTGGGTATTGATAGCTGGGCACGTATGGGTGTGAAGGGCCATGATCTGGGTTCTATTTCTCAAGCAGCCCACTTGTGCCTGCATATGTGAATTTGGAAGTCAGCCTTCTTCCATCCAGGAAACTGTAAGGGGTGCCTACTATAGGCAAAGTGTTGGAGGTTCAAAGGTAGATGTGATATGGCCATTGCCCTTGAAAGACTCATAGTCCAGCAGCAAGAATAGGCACATAGATCAGTGTAATAGAATAGAGTGTCTAGAACTTAATCTATATACTGTTCTCTGCCACTAATATTTTGCCTTTTGGGGAGTGTCCTGTAAACCGATGATACCTTTAAGATTCATCCGTAATGGCTTTAAGATTCATCCAAGTTGGTATCTGTATCAACAGTTGATTCCTTTTCATTGCTGAGTATTATTCCACAACATGGATTACCACCATTTGTTTTTCTGTTTACCTACTGAGGGACATTTGTATTGTTTCCAATTTACAATTATAAATAAGGCTATTTTAAGCATAGATATACATGTTTTTATATGGATATAAGTTCTAATTTCCCTGGAAAAATGCCCAAGAATGCTGTTGGTGGGTCATATGGCTAGTGCATATTTAACTGTATATTAAAAAACTGCCAAACTGTTTTCCAGAGAGGCTGTGCCATTTTGAATTCCACCCAACATGCTCAGCATGCTCACCAATACTTTGTCAGTATTTTTTACTGTAGACAATCCTGATAAGTGTGTAGTGATATCTTACTGTGGTTTTAACATGCATTTCCCTCATGGTCAGTGATAATGAACATCCTTCCATTTGCATATTTGTTATCCATAGATCCCCTTTGGTGACGTGGCTACTGAGATCTCTTGTTCGTTCTCTAATTAGATTGCTTATTTTCTTATTGTTGAGTTATTGTTGAGTTTCTCCGTATGTTCTCAGTATAGGTCCTTTATCAGATATGTGATTTTAAAAATATTATCCATCTTTTGATGGTCTTTTAATTTTCTTATAGTGTCTTTTGCATAGCAAAAGTTTTCATTTTTTATGAAGTCCAATCTGTCAATTTTTCCTTTATGGATGAACCTATTGGTGTCACATCTTAAGAACTAACTGCCTACCTTAAAGTTACAAAATTTTTCTCCTGTTTTCTTCTAAATGTTTTGTAGTATTATGTTTTACATGATTGGTGATACATTTAACATTTTTTAATAAAGTATGAGGTTAGGGAGAGTAAGATTTTTAGATATTTTGGTGTGGGCTCTTTTTTTTTTTTTTTGGCCTGTACATGTCCAAATTTTTCAACACCGTGTGTTGAAAAGACTGTCTTTCTCCTGTCAAAAATCAGTTGGATGTATTTGTGAGGGTCATTCTCTGGACTCTCCAGCTCCATTGATCCATGTGTCTATCCCTCTGCCAATACCTTGCTGTCTTGATTACTGTAGCTATATGGTAAGTTATACAATTGGGTAGTGTGAGTCCTCCAACCTTATTCTTTCAAAATTGTTTTGACTATTCTAGTTTCTTTGTTTTTTTGGATTAGTATCCCTTTTTATTTCTCCTCTATTTTTTTATTATGTTATGTTAGTTACCATACAGTATTTCATTAGTTTTTGATGCACTGTTCCTTTCTTCATTGTTTGAACATAACACCCCAGTGTTCATCTAGTTTCGTTTCCTTTCCATATAAATTCTAGAATCAGCTTGTCTATATATACAAAAAATCTTGCCGGGATTTTTATTGGAATTGCATTAAATCTGTAAAACAAGCTTGGAAGAATTGACACTGTCAGTATGCTGAGCTTTCCAATCCATAAACACAGTTTGTCTCTCTATTTATTTAGGTTGCCTTTTATTTTTTTAATCAGTGTTTTGTAATTTTCAGCATACCCATTCTGTACATGTTTTGTTAGATTTACACATAAGTATTTCAGAATTTTGAGCTATTGGAAATGGTATGTTTTAAAAATTTTGGTTTCCAGCTGTGCTAGTGTACAGAGGTATAGTGGATTTTTGTGTGTTGATCTTGTATCCTGCGACATTGATGAACTCACTAGTTCTAAGAGTTTTTTGTAGATTCCTTGGAAGACTATACTTTCAGGGATCATTTCTATAGTTTGTAGATGCCTTGGAATTTTCCATGTAAGCAATCACATCATCTGCAAATAGGGACAATTTTATTTCTTCTATTCTAATCTGTATGCCTTTTAGTCCTTTTTCTTTCTTTACTACGCTAAAGCTTTCAGTATGATGTTGAATAGGAGTAGTGAAAGTGGACTGACTTGTCTTATTTCCAGTCTTAAGGGGAAAGCATCCAGTCTTTCACCATCATGTGATGTTAGGTGCAGGTTTTTTGTAGGTGCCCTTTATCAGTTGAGAAAGTTTTTATCATGAATGTATATTGGAGCTTATTACATTGTTCTTCTGCACCATTGAAAAAAATTGTGTGTTTTTAATTTTGACTGTTAATATTCTGGATTGTATCTACTGATTACTGAATATTGAACCAACCTTGCAATTCCAGGGTAAATCCCACTTGGTTGTGAAATAATTATTTTTACATATTGTAGAATTTGATTTGCTAATATTTTGTTGAGAAACTTTGTATTCATGAGGAATATTGGTCTGTACTTTTCTTGTAATTACTTTGTCCAGTTTTGGTATTATGGTAATGATGGCCTCATAAAATGAGTTGGGAAGTATTGCCTCTTCTTATTTTGGGGAAGAGATTATGTAAAATGGGTTATAACTTCTATAAGTGTTTGGTAGAATTCACCAACAAATCCATCTGGGAGTACTAATTTCTTTTTTTGGAAGTCTTTAAAACATAGATTCAATTTCTTTAATAGCTATAGGACTATTTATATTATGTATCTCATATTTGGTGAATTTTGGTAGTTTGTGATTTTTAAGGGATTGGTCCATTTTATCTAAATTGTAAATATATGTAAATAGAGTTTTTTTATATGATGCCCTTATTTTCTTTGTATTATCTACAGGTCTGTAGGGATATTCCTTGATTTTACTCCTGATATTCATATGTATCTTTTCTCTTTTTCTTGGTAAGTCTTATTGAGAGGTTATCAGTTTTAGTGATCTTGTCAATAAACTTTGGATTTCATTGAGTTTTTCCTATTATTTTAAATTTCATTGATTTTTGTTCTTATCTTTACTATGTTTTTCTTTGGCTTGATTTTTAAATTATCTTGAAATGGAAGTTTAGATTATTGATTTGAGAACTTTCTTCTTTTCTGAATAAGTGATTAGTGCTATACATTTTCCTCTGTGAACTCTTAGCAGCATGCCACAGATTTTGATATGTTGTGTTTTTATTCAGATATATATATTATATA
>NW_024423319.1:20875129-20885577 GCF_017311325.1 Ursus maritimus
GGGATTTTTATTGGAATTGCATTAAATCTGTAAAACAAGCTTGGAAGAATTGACACTGTCAGTATGCTGAGCTTTCCAATCCATAAACACAGTTTGTCTCTCTATTTATTTAGGTTGCCTTTTATTTTTTTAATCAGTGTTTTGTAATTTTCAGCATACCCATTCTGTACATGTTTTGTTAGATTTACACATAAGTATTTCAGAATTTTGAGCTATTGGAAATGGTATGTTTTAAAAATTTTGGTTTCCAGCTGTGCTAGTGTACAGAGGTATAGTGGATTTTTGTGTGTTGATCTTGTATCCTGCGACATTGATGAACTCACTAGTTCTAAGAGTTTTTTGTAGATTCCTTGGAAGACTATACTTTCAGGGATCATTTCTATAGTTTGTAGATGCCTTGGAATTTTCCATGTAAGCAATCACATCATCTGCAAATAGGGACAATTTTATTTCTTCTATTCTAATCTGTATGCCTTTTAGTCCTTTTTCTTTCTTTACTACGCTAAAGCTTTCAGTATGATGTTGAATAGGAGTAGTGAAAGTGGACTGACTTGTCTTATTTCCAGTCTTAAGGGGAAAGCATCCAGTCTTTCACCATCATGTGATGTTAGGTGCAGGTTTTTTGTAGGTGCCCTTTATCAGTTGAGAAAGTTTTTATCATGAATGTATATTGGAGCTTATTACATTGTTCTTCTGCACCATTGAAAAAAATTGTGTGTTTTTAATTTTGACTGTTAATATTCTGGATTGTATCTACTGATTACTGAATATTGAACCAACCTTGCAATTCCAGGGTAAATCCCACTTGGTTGTGAAATAATTATTTTTACATATTGTAGAATTTGATTTGCTAATATTTTGTTGAGAAACTTTGTATTCATGAGGAATATTGGTCTGTACTTTTCTTGTAATTACTTTGTCCAGTTTTGGTATTATGGTAATGATGGCCTCATAAAATGAGTTGGGAAGTATTGCCTCTTCTTATTTTGGGGAAGAGATTATGTAAAATGGGTTATAACTTCTATAAGTGTTTGGTAGAATTCACCAACAAATCCATCTGGGAGTACTAATTTCTTTTTTTGGAAGTCTTTAAAACATAGATTCAATTTCTTTAATAGCTATAGGACTATTTATATTATGTATCTCATATTTGGTGAATTTTGGTAGTTTGTGATTTTTAAGGGATTGGTCCATTTTATCTAAATTGTAAATATATGTAAATAGAGTTTTTTTATATGATGCCCTTATTTTCTTTGTATTATCTACAGGTCTGTAGGGATATTCCTTGATTTTACTCCTGATATTCATATGTATCTTTTCTCTTTTTCTTGGTAAGTCTTATTGAGAGGTTATCAGTTTTAGTGATCTTGTCAATAAACTTTGGATTTCATTGAGTTTTTCCTATTATTTTAAATTTCATTGATTTTTGTTCTTATCTTTACTATGTTTTTCTTTGGCTTGAAAATAAAATAACAAAATTTAAAATAATCCATGGGTCAAAAAGGAAGTCTGATCAAAGGATGGAGAAATATATATATATTATATATATATATATATATATATATATAATATATATATATTTCTCCATCCTTTGCTGAGACTTCCTTTTTGACCCATGGATTATTTTAAATTTTGTTATTTTATTTCCAAAGGTTTAAGGATTTTCCAGGTATTATTGTTCTTGATTTCTTGTTTAGTTCCACATCCCCTGGAACCAAAGCTCTTCCAAGTAGAGAAGAAGGTCTACCTCTCTCAGGGTTTTAGGTGCCAGTGGGCCCCAACTTCAGTGATTATAATTTGCCACTTGAACTCAAACAGAGCAGATCAGTTGAGAAGCTGGGATTTGAAATCAGACCTTTCTGATTCCAAAACTTGAAATAATCCTCAACTGCCTTTAAAAAAAAATATCATACTGGGTGTTATACGCAACTAATGAATCATTGAACTTTACGTCAGAAACCAGGGATGTACTGTATGGTGACTAACATAATATAATAAAAAAACATTAAAAAAATATCTCATAGGCAGTTAGCAAACCCTGTGAGCTCTACTTTCAAAATATATCCAGAATGTGAACACTTCTCACCACTTGCATTGATACCACTCTGGTCCAAGCTGTCATCATCTCCGGCTCCCCTGATTGCAATAGCCTCCCGACTGGACCCCCTCTTTCCACTTCCATTCTCACCCCCGCCCCCTTCAGCCTAGTCTCAGTATAGCAGGCAGAGTGGATCTTTTATAGCAAACCATGAGACTCTTAACTATAGAAAACAAACTGAGGGTTGCTGGAGGGGAGGTGGGGGGGGATGGGGTAACTGGGTGATGGGCATTAAGGAGGGCACTTGATGGAATGAACACTGGATGTTGTATGCAACTGATGATCACTAAATTCTACCCCGAAACTAATAATACAGTATATGTTAACTAAATTGATGTAAAAATTTTTATTTTTTTATTATAATTTTTTATTATATTATGTTAGTCACCATACAGTACATCCCTGGTTTTTGATGTAAAGTTCGATGATTCATTAGTTGCGTATAACACCCAGTGCACCATGCAATACGTGCCCTCCTTACTCCCCATCACCAGCCAATCCCATTCCCCCACCCCCCTCCCCTCTGAAGCCCTCAGTTTGTTTCTCATAGTCCATAGTCTCTCATGCTTCATTCCGCCTTCTGATTACCCCCCCTTTCTTTATCCCTTTCTTCTACCGATCTTCCTAGTTCTTATGTTCCATAGATGAGAGAATTTAAGTAAAAAAATTTAAAAAAACACATCACGTTTCTTCTATCATTGAAAGTTTCCATCTCACTAAGAGTAAAAGTTCAAGTCCTTACCAGGATCTATAAGGCCTTCCATGGTCTGGTCCCTTGTTTGTCTGACTTAATCTGCTACCACTTTGCTAATTCCCTTCACTTCAGCCACAGTGGCCTCTGTTGTTCTTCAGACAAGTTGGCCATGTCCTTCTTTAAGGCCTTAGCAATTGCTTTTTACTCTGCCTAGAATCCTGTTTCTGCAGATATCCACTTGGTTTCCTCCTCCCCTCCTCATGTTTTTACTCAAATGTCACCTTCTCAGGGAGGCCACCCCTCTCTTAACTCCTTATTTTCCTTCTCTGCATTATTCTTCCCAGCAGCACTTTCCCCCAAGTAACATACGATGTGATGATTTATTTACTACTTTTATTAGCTGGCCAAACCCTCACTGGAAAATAAACTCCCATGAGCGCAAGGATCTTTACTTTGATCGTTACTCTATTCCCAGCATCTATCACAATGCCTGACATTTGATAGGTGCTCAAAAAATATCTGTTGAATTACTAATGAATGAATGAATTCTTCTTACTACTCCTTGATGCCTCAGTAAGAAAACACTAATTATCCCTAATAAAAAGCTACAATTTATTGAAGGTCTGCCACTCAGATACTATGTGTGCTTGATCTCATTTAGTCATCCAAATATCCCATAAAATAGGCTGTATAGTCTATATTTTACAGAAAAAGAAGACTGCTAATAGATAGAATACAAGGTGAAAGGGAGGATAGTAACAGCAACCATTTATTGAACATCTAAGTGCCAGGTATTATCCCAAAAGCTTATCATGTTCTATCTCATTTAATCCTCCTAAAACTCTGTACAAATAGGTGTTATTATTATTCTCACTTTGAAAATGTGAAAACAGAGTCATAGATATTTTTGAATGAGTTGTCCAAGATCACACAGCTGGTTAAAAGTGGTCCTGAAATTAAAACCCAGGCAATGAACTTCAGGCCCCAGGCTCTTCTCCTCTGTGTTCTAGCATGATCTCAAGGAGTAGGAATCAAGGGTGATGACTTCCAGGTTTTTGACTTCAGCAGTTGGGAAGATGTTCATGTCATTTACTGAAACGGACAAGACTGAGAGAGGAAAAAAATTGGAGAAAGAAAAACTCAAGTTTACTTTTGGCCATGCAAGATTCAAGATGTTATTGAGACATCCAAAGGGAAATGTAAAGAGAACTGTTGACTCTGCAAGTCTGTAGCTCAGGGAAGAGGTCTAGACTGGAGATAGCCATTTGGAAGCCAGGAGAATAAAGTTGGTATTTAAAGCCATTGGAATGGATGTGATCACGACCCCTTGCATGTCTGTGGTATGTGCAGATGTGTTGTAGCTCAAGGCTGACTGGGGAGCGAGAAAATACATCCCGAATGTGTCATGAAGCTGCCCTTTGAGATGAGCGTGGACCCAGCCTGCAGATGATATTCTGGCCGCCTTCATGTCGAGTTGGAAATGGATCCTCTTTCTGTCAACATTGAAGAGCACCTCGCATTTTTTTCCAGCCATCTCTCAGGACCTCTAGTTTGAATTATTGGCATTATAGTTCCTGTCAAAAACCCAAAGGAAGCGGTTGATATCCAAGAGTGCCAGTTTTAGGGAATTCCTCCAAATTTTCAAAGCTTTATCCCTGCATCATACCAGAGCTCCAGGAAGCTACAGACCTGGTCTCTATCACTGTGTTCCCAGTGGATTGCCTTCGCAGAACTACAGCTTAACATTATACATTTGGATTTTCCTGAGGGTCCACCTAATAGACACCATATGTGGAATATCAGGATGCTTCTTGGGTAAAACTTCTGTTAAGTATACCATTCATTATGTTGTGCAAGTTTCCTGAAGCAGAGACCTAGGCAACAGATTTTTCTTAGAGTTGTGAAATAAGAAACAGGTTATCTTTCTTAACAGACTAGTCTAGTTGCTTTTCAGAGCTGCTGAAGTTACTGTAGCTATCCATCAGGTATCCATCTTTGCCTTATCTTCCGGGAACCTCAGAATCAAAGTGTTGCTCCTTTTTAAGTTTCTCTTCATCTGGGTCAGGAGTCAGAAATGGGGGCCCAAATGTTATCTGTAGATGAATTATGTTTAGCTAGCCTTGTGTTTAAAAATAATCACGTAGCTTTTGGACATACATACACACAGTATGCATGTATATGCATTAGAATATATATATACACACCTATATAGATATAGATATATACATACATACACTCTATATGTTTTATGGTTTGTCTTAAGTCTGGCCCAATCCACATGTTTATGCAACCTGCCTGGCCCCTATAAGCATCTGAGTTTGTGACCTCTGACCCAGATCTTCTTCCCCTCACCTCCTAATTATTACTTGATCCTTCTATTTTTTACTCTTGTTTAAACATTTTTGGTTTCATGGCATTTCCTCTAAAATATTATATATGAAACCAAAAATTTCTGGAGAAGTAGGTGGGATATGAAGATATAAAAACATTGCTTGTACCTCCACACGCATTTGTTCCCTTTGATCACATTACCAAATGAAATTGTATCAAAATTCACATTGAGACTCAGTCAGCAAGCACATTCAAAGCTCAAAGGTAAGGTTGGCCAGAGATCAGATGGAAATGTGGGGGCCCGGTTCCTTGGGGGGATGACAGGAAAGTGAGGTAGAGGTAGTTTAGAGTAAAGAGCATTCTTCTTAAGGATCCTATCATAAAGCTTGAGGGTGAAGAGTAAGATTTATTAGCTAGAGTAAGACCCTGTGCCTTTTGGAAAATGGTCAATTGGTGAAAATATCGATAGGTCCCATGTCAAGGTGGGCCATCTCACTTTCCCCCCCTGGACCTTTTGCAACTGTGTTCAATGCTAAACTGCATATCCAGGTTGGACCATCTGTCCCTCTTTTCCTCTATGGACATTTTTCTACCTTGCCTTACAGGGCAAGAAAACAGAAGGCTGCTGTCAAATTAGTGAACTTTGTGAAGTGGGTAGTAAATAACCTCTGGATTAGGAGGCTAAAAGACGGATTTAGAATGATTTGTGAGTCATTGATCTTGCCTCTTTCCAGTTACCAGGGATCAATCAGGGATTTATTTACAACATGAGCCCCACCCACTTCACATGTGCTTTTGAGGTGGCCAGGTCCAAATAGCTCAGTGCTGGTAGGGACATTAGAGGTTATGTGGTCCAACCTGTACCTAATGTCTGAATACTTGGTGATTTTCCTCCAGCTTCTGTTTGAATGTCTCAAACACTAGAGAATTCACTACTTCGTGAAGCATAGGTTCCACTGTTGCATACTATAAATGCTGAGTGTTTCTTATATCAGATTAAAATCTATGTGAAATAATGGAGAGAACATTGGCTATGGGACAGGACAGAACTGAAGTCAAGATCTGGTCTCCCCTCTCTTGACTCTTGGCAAGTCACTTCATCTCTCTGAGCCTCAGTTCTACCAATTGTAAAAACAAAAAGGGGACGATACCTTCTTTTACTGCTCTGACCCTATTTCATGGGATGGTCTTGAGGAATAAATGAGACCATTTATGAAAAGTATATGTCCATTGTGGGGGACAAGAAAGGAATTCAATAATTTTTGGTTTAAAATGCTTTCAGTGTGGTTTTAGCTCTTCCTCTGGGAATCTGATGACTGTATATAATCCCTTCTTCTTTTGATGTCCCCACTAAAATAACCAAAAATGCTGGCTGAGCCCATCTGGAGCCATTGCCTCAACAGCTAAAACCCTGGCCATCCTTAAAGGCTTTTCCATGCTGTCAGTTCAGACCCTTCATTTCTCTGATTGAGCTTCTGTGAATTTGCTCTACTTTGTCAGAACAACCCCAAAAGCAGGGCCCAGCCAGGGTCCCCATGCATCATGCAGAAAAACCTATCCATTTGCTCGAGTCCCTCAGCTGCAGCTGCAGCCCTCACTTAGGAGACAGCATTGCCTTGTTGAAAAGCTCTTTAGTCATATTATGGCCCTATAGCAAAGAAGATGGCCTGGATCCTCAAGGGATAGACCACTTGCCAGCATATCTTTAATTTTAATACTTCAATTATCCTCTAGTGCCTCTTTATGGTCACCATCACTTTCTGCTAATTTCTTGATTATTCTGCCCAGGCAGTAGTAGAAGCCAATCTTCTCTCAAGCTCCTCATTTTCATATTCCTTAACCGTAATTAGCCTTTATCAGACTCCAGATACTTCTCATCAGAATCTAGTCTTTAAATTGCAGACCTACTGGAAAATGAGGGGCTGTGGTTCTAAGCAGCCCAGGATCTGGAGGCCCTGTGGAAATATGCTATTCATCAGTGAAAACCTGGCTGATTTTGAGGCAATCAGTCCTTAAAAAGCACACGAGGCAGGTGGAAAAACCTGAAAACTAGGGGCTAGGCCACTTTCCTCTGTCCTTGCCTGGTTGGGTAGCCTTAGGTCAGAAACCTCTCTCTATGCAAGTGAAGATAACATCCGCCTTACCTGCCTAAGATTTTCAATGAAGGCGAAAATGAATTCATCAATAAAGAAATGCTTTGAAAAGCCCAAGTTCTGTATTTGTGCCGGGCTTGCATTATCATTACTGATCGCCATTCTGGCACCTGATGGGCCGGTTGTGAGTGTGACTAGAATCTTTGTGCATAAAAATGGACCATTATTTGGGTCATTAAATGGGCCTCAGAGACTCAGCTGGTCTGAATCTGCCATTATTGCTGTGGATCTAGGATTCTAGGCACAGACTCCTTGACAAGAGCCAGCCCATTCAACTTTCATCTTTCCAGGCCTGCGTCACTGGGGTGTTTGAGGTAATGGCCTGAGCTCTCATCCTTTCTGTACAACCTCCGCTGGGCCCACCCAGAACAGAGCCACTTCTGTGTCCAAAGCCTAAGCTCCAGACATACCCCTTCCATGGCCAGAAACCCATTTCTCTGGCTGATCCATCAATAGTCAAAACCTTCTCTCTGATTTCCTCATGTTCTGGCCCATCCTGCATCCAACATACCTCTCCAGCTTCATGATACACCCAGACACACCCAGAAATAATGTTTAAGCAGATATCTGGACACCCCATGGCCCCATCAAGTTGGCACAGTATCTACCAAAAGTTCATCTCTTGTCAGCTTGGTACCCATACACATGTCTGTAAACCATACCTGATCTTCAAATAAAGACACTAACAAGATTATAAGTCCATGTAACATAGTGCAACCATCCTATGTACAACCTAAAGCATACTACCCCCTTCCCCAGAAGGGGAAGTCAGGTCCTTGAGTGATGTTCACGCTCCCCTTCACATCTTGTAACTTCACTACTATGATGTCACATGAAAACTGCAGTGTCCTCTGTGTACTGTGTAGTGTGGACCTTCCTTGACTTATGATGGGGTTTAGTCCAGAGAAACTCATAAGTTGAAAATACCGTTAAGTCGAAAATGCATTTAATACACCTAATGTCTTGAACGTCGTAGCTTAGCCTAGCCTACCTTAAACGTGCTCAGAACACATGCATGACCCTCTAGCTGGGCAAAATCATCTAACACAAAGCCCATGTAATAGTAAAATGTTCATTTGTGTAATGTCTCAAATACTGTACTGAAAGTGAAAAGCAGAATCGCTGTGTGGGGACAGAATGGTTGTCAGCATATGGGTTGTTGACCCTCGTGGTTGCGTGGCTGGCTGGGAGCTGTGGCTCAGGGCTGCTGCCCAGGGTCATGAGAGGGGATCAGGCCTCATATTGCTAGCCCAGGAAAAGATCCAAACTCAAAATTCCAAGTACGGTTTCTACTGACTGCGTATCACTTTCACACCATCATAAAGTGGAAAAATCCTAAGTTGAACCATCGTAAGTCAGGGACCATCTGTACTCTATGGTCTACCAAGTGTTTTCACTTATGGTATTTCAAGTATGAAACAACATCTAATACTTTTCAGAATTCACCAGAATGCCAATTTCTAGAGAAGGCTTTCAGTAATGCAAATGTCAAACTCTCCTTGCCTTTTGATAAGCTGGACAGATCCCCTTTGAAGGTTCCCACAGCACCAACAGATGCTGCACTAAAAATTTTGTAAAGCAGAAGCAGCACAGCGCCCCAGAGATGTTCGTTATAGTCTCCTCGGATCAGATGAGAGCGAGTGGAATGCGTTGTAATGACTGACTCAGGGCCTCTGGGTTTCAGGAAGGCTTCTCTAGCTGTTCACACATAGGCAACAAAGACCAACGAAGGGCTATAACACGCAGGTCTATGATACACTTTTTCTTCTTCTTTGTTTTCACTATCATCTATGACTGGTTTTGCTGTTGTCTTGTTCTGTTCTGTTTGTCACAAACCTAGTTATTATAAAATTCTCTGAGGTCAGAAAAGTGCAAGAAAATAAAACCATGGGGAAAAAAATGGGCCACTGGCTCAGAAAATGGATGCATGGAGGGCATTCTAGGGCCTTGGCTTGCGTGGGGTGGGGGGGGGGCGTCATCTTCCACATAGGTTCCCACTCGGAATGTGGCTTGTTTCCTAATCCAGAGTGTGATTTGGGGAAGGTCACGGGCTGGGGACATCCATGCCTCAACTGAGAAGTTGGAGGCTGTGTCAGGTTCCCACGGCGGCACCTTGGGCTTGCCGCACAGTAAGCCAGATCCGCCGTGTGATGCCTTTGCCTCCACCCGGAGTCATAAGCCCCAGAGGAGTTTTCAGGTTGCCAGATAATTCTGAGTATTCTCTGATACTAAAAAGTAGTGCACGTTACATGTTCTTGCCCAGAACCCATTACTTATGCAAAGTGCAGTTCTTGGTATGGCAGAAGGATCATTATCATACAATGAGATTTTTCTGTGGGCCTTTCATGGCTGGTAACATATAAAATTTCTCCTTTACCCCAGATTCAAACTCTAACTTAATTTACACATTATTGAAAACATTACGAAGCATAAATCAGTTCAAGTTTTAAAGTTCCTGTGTGATATTTTGAGAGCAGCCAAACTCCCCTGCTTGTCTGGACTCTTTCCCGCCGCCTGCCATAGCTCGTGGCAGGCTACATAACTGTGGAGAAAAAGCAGGTTTTCAGCTGCGGCTCAGATTACTCTGTCACCCTTCCTGCGTGGCAGACAGATCCCTGCTGACACGGAGAATGAAGACAAGAAAATTACTTCATCATAGTGTGTCCTGATCAATTACAAACATCTAAGAGCTGGGTCTGTCCATCTGCTGCTCTGCTCCAGCCCTGGACGTAGCCCTGGGTTATGAAAACAAGGATTGTATTGCCGTAGCCCCCTGAAAGTAACAAGCGAGAGGTTTTCAAATCCCCAGTCAGGGTTGTTCTGCGGTAGGTACCTGTTGGAGTCCATGTGTTCAAGCTGGACAGCCTTTCGAAATGGTCATATTCCAGAGGTCCCGAGAGGGCCAGTGGCTTGCTCAAGGTCACAGCATGAGTTGATGGTAGAGCCTAGTCTGGATCCCAAAGGCATGTCAGGTCTTAAGCATTATAGCCCCAAGTGATGGCAGCGATGTTTAGTTTCGCCAGGAAATGCTTCCCTTTGCTGTCTTCTAACGCCCGCCTTTGTACCCACTGTGCTATAAGGTCCACCATCCCTTACCTGAAGCCCTCGGAGAAAAGGTAATACATTGCATACGTCGTATATTACGTAATACTGGAGCAGCACCCTCTAATCA
>NW_024423319.1:20885587-20888256 GCF_017311325.1 Ursus maritimus
AACTCATAAGTTGAAAATACCGTTAAGTCGAAAATGCATTTAATACACCTAATGTCTTGAACGTCGTAGCTTAGCCTAGCCTACCTTAAACGTGCTCAGAACACATGCATGACCCTCTAGCTGGGCAAAATCATCTAACACAAAGCCCATGTAATAGTAAAATGTTCATTTGTGTAATGTCTCAAATACTGTACTGAAAGTGAAAAGCAGAATCGCTGTGTGGGGACAGAATGGTTGTCAGCATATGGGTTGTTGACCCTCGTGGTTGCGTGGCTGGCTGGGAGCTGTGGCTCAGGGCTGCTGCCCAGGGTCATGAGAGGGGATCAGGCCTCATATTGCTAGCCCAGGAAAAGATCCAAACTCAAAATTCCAAGTACGGTTTCTACTGACTGCGTATCACTTTCACACCATCATAAAGTGGAAAAATCCTAAGTTGAACCATCGTAAGTCAGGGACCATCTGTACTCTATGGTCTACCAAGTGTTTTCACTTATGGTATTTCAAGTATGAAACAACATCTAATACTTTTCAGAATTCACCAGAATGCCAATTTCTAGAGAAGGCTTTCAGTAATGCAAATGTCAAACTCTCCTTGCCTTTTGATAAGCTGGACAGATCCCCTTTGAAGGTTCCCACAGCACCAACAGATGCTGCACTAAAAATTTTGTAAAGCAGAAGCAGCACAGCGCCCCAGAGATGTTCGTTATAGTCTCCTCGGATCAGATGAGAGCGAGTGGAATGCGTTGTAATGACTGACTCAGGGCCTCTGGGTTTCAGGAAGGCTTCTCTAGCTGTTCACACATAGGCAACAAAGACCAACGAAGGGCTATAACACGCAGGTCTATGATACACTTTTTCTTCTTCTTTGTTTTCACTATCATCTATGACTGGTTTTGCTGTTGTCTTGTTCTGTTCTGTTTGTCACAAACCTAGTTATTATAAAATTCTCTGAGGTCAGAAAAGTGCAAGAAAATAAAACCATGGGGAAAAAAATGGGCCACTGGCTCAGAAAATGGATGCATGGAGGGCATTCTAGGGCCTTGGCTTGCGTGGGGTGGGGGGGGGGCGTCATCTTCCACATAGGTTCCCACTCGGAATGTGGCTTGTTTCCTAATCCAGAGTGTGATTTGGGGAAGGTCACGGGCTGGGGACATCCATGCCTCAACTGAGAAGTTGGAGGCTGTGTCAGGTTCCCACGGCGGCACCTTGGGCTTGCCGCACAGTAAGCCAGATCCGCCGTGTGATGCCTTTGCCTCCACCCGGAGTCATAAGCCCCAGAGGAGTTTTCAGGTTGCCAGATAATTCTGAGTATTCTCTGATACTAAAAAGTAGTGCACGTTACATGTTCTTGCCCAGAACCCATTACTTATGCAAAGTGCAGTTCTTGGTATGGCAGAAGGATCATTATCATACAATGAGATTTTTCTGTGGGCCTTTCATGGCTGGTAACATATAAAATTTCTCCTTTACCCCAGATTCAAACTCTAACTTAATTTACACATTATTGAAAACATTACGAAGCATAAATCAGTTCAAGTTTTAAAGTTCCTGTGTGATATTTTGAGAGCAGCCAAACTCCCCTGCTTGTCTGGACTCTTTCCCGCCGCCTGCCATAGCTCGTGGCAGGCTACATAACTGTGGAGAAAAAGCAGGTTTTCAGCTGCGGCTCAGATTACTCTGTCACCCTTCCTGCGTGGCAGACAGATCCCTGCTGACACGGAGAATGAAGACAAGAAAATTACTTCATCATAGTGTGTCCTGATCAATTACAAACATCTAAGAGCTGGGTCTGTCCATCTGCTGCTCTGCTCCAGCCCTGGACGTAGCCCTGGGTTATGAAAACAAGGATTGTATTGCCGTAGCCCCCTGAAAGTAACAAGCGAGAGGTTTTCAAATCCCCAGTCAGGGTTGTTCTGCGGTAGGTACCTGTTGGAGTCCATGTGTTCAAGCTGGACAGCCTTTCGAAATGGTCATATTCCAGAGGTCCCGAGAGGGCCAGTGGCTTGCTCAAGGTCACAGCATGAGTTGATGGTAGAGCCTAGTCTGGATCCCAAAGGCATGTCAGGTCTTAAGCATTATAGCCCCAAGTGATGGCAGCGATGTTTAGTTTCGCCAGGAAATGCTTCCCTTTGCTGTCTTCTAACGCCCGCCTTTGTACCCACTGTGCTATAAGGTCCACCATCCCTTACCTGAAGCCCTCGGAGAAAAGGTAATACATTGCATACGTCGTATATTACGTAATACTGGAGCAGCACCCTCTAATCAAATAGGTGATGTTTCTGCAGGGGATGTGTGAATATTCACATTCTGTAGGATAAATAAAGACTCCAAACAGCATCACCTCCCCCACCGCCAACCCCGCCACCTCCAGCTCAAGTCAGGTTTTTCCATAGTTAACGAGAAATGTTCCATACTGTTCTCACACACCTCTCATATTGCTCCTCTCCCGTTTGTCCCCACAGCTTGCTGTCCAGGTCAGGGCCACCATCAGCTCTCACCTCGGTGTCACAGTAACCTGTCCTTGAACCACAAAGCTGACTATGAGGGGGCTTCTTGAAAGTAGGAGAGTGGCTGGTGTTACCAGGGGCTTTCTGGCCTATGGCTGCGTCGAGTCGGTCACTTAAATCCGGTTTACCCGAGTGCCATGCTTTTTCTTTAGAGAATCGTTC
>NW_024423319.1:20888266-20921746 GCF_017311325.1 Ursus maritimus
TATTTCAAGTATGAAACAACATCTAATACTTTTCAGAATTCACCAGAATGCCAATTTCTAGAGAAGGCTTTCAGTAATGCAAATGTCAAACTCTCCTTGCCTTTTGATAAGCTGGACAGATCCCCTTTGAAGGTTCCCACAGCACCAACAGATGCTGCACTAAAAATTTTGTAAAGCAGAAGCAGCACAGCGCCCCAGAGATGTTCGTTATAGTCTCCTCGGATCAGATGAGAGCGAGTGGAATGCGTTGTAATGACTGACTCAGGGCCTCTGGGTTTCAGGAAGGCTTCTCTAGCTGTTCACACATAGGCAACAAAGACCAACGAAGGGCTATAACACGCAGGTCTATGATACACTTTTTCTTCTTCTTTGTTTTCACTATCATCTATGACTGGTTTTGCTGTTGTCTTGTTCTGTTCTGTTTGTCACAAACCTAGTTATTATAAAATTCTCTGAGGTCAGAAAAGTGCAAGAAAATAAAACCATGGGGAAAAAAATGGGCCACTGGCTCAGAAAATGGATGCATGGAGGGCATTCTAGGGCCTTGGCTTGCGTGGGGTGGGGGGGGGGCGTCATCTTCCACATAGGTTCCCACTCGGAATGTGGCTTGTTTCCTAATCCAGAGTGTGATTTGGGGAAGGTCACGGGCTGGGGACATCCATGCCTCAACTGAGAAGTTGGAGGCTGTGTCAGGTTCCCACGGCGGCACCTTGGGCTTGCCGCACAGTAAGCCAGATCCGCCGTGTGATGCCTTTGCCTCCACCCGGAGTCATAAGCCCCAGAGGAGTTTTCAGGTTGCCAGATAATTCTGAGTATTCTCTGATACTAAAAAGTAGTGCACGTTACATGTTCTTGCCCAGAACCCATTACTTATGCAAAGTGCAGTTCTTGGTATGGCAGAAGGATCATTATCATACAATGAGATTTTTCTGTGGGCCTTTCATGGCTGGTAACATATAAAATTTCTCCTTTACCCCAGATTCAAACTCTAACTTAATTTACACATTATTGAAAACATTACGAAGCATAAATCAGTTCAAGTTTTAAAGTTCCTGTGTGATATTTTGAGAGCAGCCAAACTCCCCTGCTTGTCTGGACTCTTTCCCGCCGCCTGCCATAGCTCGTGGCAGGCTACATAACTGTGGAGAAAAAGCAGGTTTTCAGCTGCGGCTCAGATTACTCTGTCACCCTTCCTGCGTGGCAGACAGATCCCTGCTGACACGGAGAATGAAGACAAGAAAATTACTTCATCATAGTGTGTCCTGATCAATTACAAACATCTAAGAGCTGGGTCTGTCCATCTGCTGCTCTGCTCCAGCCCTGGACGTAGCCCTGGGTTATGAAAACAAGGATTGTATTGCCGTAGCCCCCTGAAAGTAACAAGCGAGAGGTTTTCAAATCCCCAGTCAGGGTTGTTCTGCGGTAGGTACCTGTTGGAGTCCATGTGTTCAAGCTGGACAGCCTTTCGAAATGGTCATATTCCAGAGGTCCCGAGAGGGCCAGTGGCTTGCTCAAGGTCACAGCATGAGTTGATGGTAGAGCCTAGTCTGGATCCCAAAGGCATGTCAGGTCTTAAGCATTATAGCCCCAAGTGATGGCAGCGATGTTTAGTTTCGCCAGGAAATGCTTCCCTTTGCTGTCTTCTAACGCCCGCCTTTGTACCCACTGTGCTATAAGGTCCACCATCCCTTACCTGAAGCCCTCGGAGAAAAGGTAATACATTGCATACGTCGTATATTACGTAATACTGGAGCAGCACCCTCTAATCAAATAGGTGATGTTTCTGCAGGGGATGTGTGAATATTCACATTCTGTAGGATAAATAAAGACTCCAAACAGCATCACCTCCCCCACCGCCAACCCCGCCACCTCCAGCTCAAGTCAGGTTTTTCCATAGTTAACGAGAAATGTTCCATACTGTTCTCACACACCTCTCATATTGCTCCTCTCCCGTTTGTCCCCACAGCTTGCTGTCCAGGTCAGGGCCACCATCAGCTCTCACCTCGGTGTCACAGTAACCTGTCCTTGAACCACAAAGCTGACTATGAGGGGGCTTCTTGAAAGTAGGAGAGTGGCTGGTGTTACCAGGGGCTTTCTGGCCTATGGCTGCGTCGAGTCGGTCACTTAAATCCGGTTTACCCGAGTGCCATGCTTTTTCTTTAGAGAATCGTTCTTCCTGTTTTCCAGAGTGTCAGTTGCCAAGCATGTGTTTTATCACCGGACAAAAGAGGAGCTATCAACTTAGCTACTATCTGATTCAGTTTGAATCACATTCACCTGCTTCGGTGAGGTGCGTCTGTACCCCAGGCAGCTAGGGCAAAGCAAGCTGGGCCATGTTCATTTTTGGTAAATCATCCAATACATCCGAGGCCCCTGGCTCTGTGCCAGAGAAGCCTTTGCAGAACTCAGCACCTGGGATCTGAGAGGGCTGCACACCACTCTGCTTTTAGCAGCATGGTGATGTCTTCCTTCTGAAGCTGAAAGTTGGATTCCTCTTGCCAATAGTATGAGTGGCATGGGGAAACATGAGTGTTCACGTGTGGATGGCACTGCCCAGAGTGCAAAGACCGTCCCTACGTGGCTATATATGATTCCCACAACAGCCCTGAGGTGGATACGGCCCCTGGCAGCCTCACTGCAGCCTGGCTGCAGACAAAAATGAAATGGTCATAGTTCACCTATGACATTCTCGGTATATACGCTGGTGGTGTATTAGTGAAACCAGTTTCTAAAGGAGACCTTCTAGACTCCAGAAATTCAGTGCGTCATTGAACAACAGTCATATTTCTTAATGGTAGACGAAATGGTGTGGCTATTAAAAGATTACTAATAGAGGGGTCGCCTGGGTGGCTCATTTGGTTAAACGTCTGACTCTTGATTTTGGTTCAGGTCATGATCTTAGGGTCACGACATCGAGTCCCATGTTGGGATCTGCACTGAGTGTGGCACCTGCCTGTCCCTCTCCCTCTACTCCTCCCCCCCGTTCCCTCAAATAAATAAATAATTAAATGGATAAATACATAAATAAAACCATTCAAAAAAGATTACTAATAGATAAAAAATATTATTATAGGGATGACAAAAAAATCTGTAAATGGATGAAGAGAACATGTATGCAAAATGCTTCTGGGTTACCCAAGCAGAGGGATAACTAAGGCCAAGCTAACCACTAAGCAGACAACTACAAAGTGCTCCTGAGCAGGCCCCACATGAAGCAGGAGAAATCTATGACAAAGAAATGTACGTGGAAAGCTAACTGACCAGGTGAAGCACATATAAAAAAGTCTTGCAACATTTAAAGTGCTTTATGTATTCAAAAGAAGAGAATAGTTGAAATAAGTGCATTTTAGTGTATATCAATTCTTCCCCAATTACAACCCATGAGAAGAAGCTTCTAGAGATGGTCATCCAGAGAGGTTCTCTTTGTGGGCACTTGGCTGAGAGGGACCTCTACGAGTAGGAGCAGTGAACAAGTGACACAGCAGCCTTCGAGGCAGCCCTGGAGGTCCTCACACATAAACCACAGGCCGCTTACAAATGGCATATCCTCTACCACTCATGGCATTTTAGCTCCGTGGAAAAGTTTTCCAAGCACGTGGTAGTTCAAGGCTGAAATTGCTATTTTTACAAGGTCCATATCCCATGTCTTGCACATATCTGCTACTGAATAGTAGCCAAATTTGGCCCTTCTGTTCTCCCCCCAACTGAGAAGTCTCGGAGGTGAGGAAGTGACTTTTCTGAGGTCCTGAGGCCAGCCAAGGCCAAATGGAGATGTAGCGTTAAAGTCCTCTCCAGAACCAACCAGCCTCTTTCCATCAGTACCAGGCACCCATCCATAGTATGCTTTTACTTGTCTCAGCACTCTCCTCCGTTCATTCTACTTCCAACAGAGTCATGGCCCTGTGAGGTAGGGAAGACAGGCACATTATTCCCAGGCTACGGATCAGGATATGGAGGCCTGGCAGGGTCGAGGCCCTTGCCCAAGATCCATCCATCCAGTCTCTGGTGTGAGCAGTAGACTAAAGCCCTTTGCGCTCCACCATATTGCTTCGACTTGCAGTTTGGGACGCATGTCTCGGATCTCGGAGGGCAGAGCAGAACTGCGGCAGTCTCTAAGGGCCATGGCCTACCACCGTGTCTCCTTGCATACTATAGGTCCTCAATAACCATTTTCCTCTTCTTTTTCTTTTTGCTTGGGAGGGGAGTTGAAGTGTTTCAGTGTTTGCTCATTAAAGCCATTCATCTTTTACTTCATAAAAAAACAAACCATGCCAACAGGGTTACATCTTTCTTGCCTTTAGGGTTAATCATGTAACCGGAACATTTTTTAAAATAATCTCTTCCTGATCACTTCACAGTGGTATCAGCCCTTCAGAATGTCGTCATTGTCTCCTCAAGCTGACACCTCCAAATTTATCATTTATACCATCCAGCTGTCATTTGCTTTTGATGAAAGGACTTGACTACACAAATTTAAAAAATAAAAAAAGACTGATACACATTTTGATTGAAACCAAAGAAATGGATTCCTTTGGTGAGCAGAAATCTACCATTACTGATGCATCCATTCATTTATACTCCTTACCCCAGCAGGCTCACTGGGGACTCTGGATTCTGTGCAGACTTCCTCTGCCTGATAATGACTAGTTCCAGAAGTTTGAGCAGCTGAACCATGACAGAAAATACCACAACCCAACCAGGGAGAGGAACATCTCACTCCTGCTGCCCTGTGGTAGTCTGTCGCCACGGCCCCCTCCTTGTTCTCCCTCTGGGCAGCAGAGAGGGAAGGGCCCAATGAGCAGACGTTAGTATAAAACGGATTTGGGTTCAAATCCCTACTCCTCCATTTACTAATTGTGTATCTGAAGTGAGTTACTAAATCTCTACGAGTCTCAGTTTCCACATGAGTATAATGCGTTAATACTGGTGTTGACTTTATGGGATTAAATGAAGGAAGCATGAGTGGAGAACTTAGCCCAGCTCCCCGTGCTAATGGTGGGTGCTCGCATCTGTGGCATGAGCAAGGTTGTGTTGAGTTTGTCTAGTCAGGTCTTACGGCCAATGGCTAGGGCTGGGCTGTGCCAGCCTGTCCGGGTGGTATCATGGGCAAGTTCGTTTCTGGCAGTGCGAAACCGCTGGGTCAAAGGGTATATGAGTTTTCAGTTGCCATAGAGAGCACCAAATTGATTCCTAGAAAGATGGCATGGATTTGCAGTGTCACTAACGCCGTATGAGAGGTCTGTTTTCCCTCACCTTCATCAGCTCTGGCTCTAATGGAGCTTTGTGTTTTGCCGATCTGCTAAGCAGAAAATGGTATTGCATTGCTTTGATGTACATTTCTGTACTCATGAGGGAGACTACTGAGCACATTTTCTTATGCCCACTCGAAGAGAACCATCCCTTTGGATGATGCCCACGGGGTTAAGTGTGGGGGATGCCAGACACAGGTGGCCTTGAAACATTGCATTCCCTGGAGCATTGGGACCCCAAAGGCCAGAGAGGGCTCTTTCCCACCTGAGCTGCCCTGAGCGTGCTGTGATCCTGTCACAGCGGGTGCCAGCTCTCCCGCCTCTGGTCCCAGGTGGAAGTTGAGGAGGCAGAGGAGAATTTAAAATCACTCAGCTAAGAAGTCACAGAAATGACCTGAATTCCCAACCGTGCCATTTACTTATCATGCGACTACAGGCAAGTCACCCACACTTTCTTAACCAAGCCATACTGTTCTTTTTTTGGCGGGGGCAGGAAGGTGTTAGGACTTCTCGCTTCGGAGTCCCACTATACTTAGGGTTGTCAGCTAAAAATACAGGATGCCCAGTTAAATAGAATTTCAAATAAACAGTGAGTCCCTTTTTAGTACAAGTATGTCCCATGCAATATAGTTTCTTTCTTTCTTTTTTCTTTTTTGCTAAATTTGAAAACCCTAGCTACAGTGCCAGTTCCGTATATACTTTTTGCATTCTCATATCGGCCCCTGTGAGCCTCAGTTCCCATTCTCTGGGAAATGGGACTAATAACATCAGCTCTGAAACCCCTCAGGGCCATCGTGGGGAACAAATGGGATGATGTGGAGGATATCGTTTGGCAAATCACAAAATGCCCTTCAAGTATTAGCTCAGACTGTCAGTATTTATATATGGAGAACTGGCATTATAGAGGCACTCCTCAAGCAGGAACCCCTCCTCTTCCTCTGCCTCCACCAAAAAGCCTGTCGGGAGGTCGTGGAGAAAGCGGGGATCACATCTCAGGGACCATAGTGTCCTAGCATGCGTCACCATTATCCTCTCCAACACAAACATAACAATGTTTCATACGTTGCTCTAAATAAGCACTTGGGTTTAAATATAACTCTTTCTGTTAAATCGATATTTTAAAAAAATGTCTGCATGGGGTAATTATTTTCCCTAAAGAGCACCAGGAATACATTGCAGCCTCCTTCCTGCTTAACAGTGTGTAGTAATAAAAGGTCTATCACCCTCAGAATGCTTATTACGGTGACAAATCACTAGGAGAAGGGGGAAGTGATTTAGTACCTGCTCCATTCCGTTTATTCAGATCCTGCACATTCCAAACCGGAGGCATGCAGCCCCGTGTGGAGGGCGTGCGGGAAGCAGTGGTTTGGGAGAATGGTACTAGGTCAGTTTTCCACCTGGATATCGTTTTCAAATTGTAGCTGAGCAATTAAATTTTTTATTACTGAAGTTCGATCACCTCCCTCCCACCACCACCTCTCCCCAAATAGCAATTCTCTTGTCTTCTCATCGAAGTGAGCCCTGCTATAACTTTAAGAGCATGAAAGCGAACGTGGGGAGGAGGTCAGTGTGCAGGGCACCCAGCAGGTTTGATGTGTCAGTGGATAAATGATGGGATCACATCTGGAACAGTTTGGTGAATAAATAAAATGTGAAACCTCATATATCACTGCCCACCTTCCAATCTGTGAGGGAAAGAGCAAATAAATTCTCTAATGACCTTGTAAAGCACATAAAAGATATTGAATAAACTCTAGAAATTTTGTGGCTAAAAGTGTCCATATTAAATAACGAATTTAAGAGAGGGAAAATGCTTGAAATATAGGATGAATCTTCCCCATAAAGTGCTGTTTTATTTTATGTGTTATTTATTAGTCCATACTTATCCAGCTCTGAATAATGTAATTTAGATTTTAACTCTGTGTTATAAAAACACTCTTCCTTCAGATATGTTCCCAGAGGAGTTTTATATTTACACCTAGGGAAGCTTGTTCTCGATTTTTATGGCTTTGCCTGCCACGAGATCCTGCCGTCTACAGCCATCATTAATTTATGCATATTTCCAATGCCATTAACTTTAGGAAGTCTTTGTGACAACATGGGTACAGGAAATTCCATCTGCCAAATATTAATCAGAATCAAGGCGCAGCCGAGGGCTCTTCGGGACAGGTTTGGAAGAGGGAGGAGGCCGGAAGCGGCCTGTCTTGCGTCTCTCGAGGATCCCTCACGCCTGCCGTCTGTTTAAAGTGGTCATCTCTGTGCACCGAGATTAAGCAGCCGTTGGTGAGCAGGTGGCGTCCTGGCCCCAGCCCCGGGAGACCTGGATTCTAGTCTCCCTTCTGCCCCTGACTTTCTGTATGACCTCAGACAAGCCTCTCTTCTCCCTACCTCTACTTCCTCCTCTGCAAGATAAATAACGGGGGGTGCAGAGGGCTAGCATGCTGGCCAAGGGCTCTCCCAGCTCAGATATCTCTCAATTCTCTGATTTGTCGGGTTGGACAGGCAGCAGCTGCCTGACCAACAGGTAAGTTTGATCATGGTGCTGAGAGACACAGGCCCGCGAAACCCTTCCACAGTTCCTCTGGTGACTATGAAAGGGGAGAGGAGATTGTTTGAGCCCAGTCTTAGGTTTTGCCATCACTGTCGACTCTCACACGCTCCCAGGCAGCTCTGGCCATGTGGCCGTTGTGGCAGTGCGTTCGTTGTTCACGAAGGCGGGGCCGCTCTGGAGGATCTCACCGAACCGTACCCGTGTTCCGCCAGCATTGTCTTGGGACAGGTCCGAGGACATGGGGAACCGGCGCCCTCCCTCCATCCTCCCGCAGCCAATGCCCCGAAGCCTCTTCTCTCGCAGTAAGTGATCCTGGTGGAGACCACCCCAGAAGCCTGGCTTGAGCTCTTGGAGAAGAATGGGGCTTGCCCCCTTTATGTGCCATTCTCTTCCTCCCTGTCCCACTAGGATGGCGAATCTGGGGCAAAGCCACTGACTTGCGGGTCCTCGCTGGTTGCCGTAGAAGGGTTTGATAATGTGATAATGAGGCCCTTGGTCATGGCTCTGAGTGGCCTCCTCTTTTGCATTCACTGAGCACATCTGCAAATACTCAGTTAAGGATGCAATTAGGCAGTTGTTTCCCCAAATGACAGATGGCCAGCTAACTGCTGTAATTGCACTAGCAGCTGAGTATTTACAGGTGTATTCTGGACATCTCCAGCATCAGACTGTCGTGGGAACCAGTTACACTCAGAGAGAAAGTTTGCCAGGGACCGTTCAACAATATGTACCTTAATTACTTTGTCACTCATTTTCTGTGCTTCCAAGTGGGAAATTCTTAGACTCCGGTCTAGTTGACTTTGCCCTCTGAGGTCCCGGTGATTGTGTGTCCCACGGAGTCTGGGAAATGGGAGCGTGCACTCTGTCGCTGGTGGGTGGAGTTGCGTCCAAGGAGGAAAAGCCAGCTCCCTGCCTTCCAAACGGATGTGTAGCTGGGGCGAGTTCTCTCCTCGTCTCTCAGCCTTCCCTGGCTCATTAGGAACTTGCATCCGTGTTCAGCCGGGAAGGGGATATGGGGTAAAGCCGAAAGCCAGTTGCAGCAAGAACTGATTTTCAGGTCTAGCTGTGGGCATGTCACTACACATGCATTTGGGGATTTGGGAGAAAATGTCACCCGTTGGTCAGACAGGACTGCTGTTACTGGCTCCTCTCCATCTTCAGAGTGCAAAGAAACTGAAGCCGTAGAGTTTCACACCACTGTAGCCCTGGGTGAGAGAAGATCTAAGTGCTAGCTCTGTTGCTGGCTGCCTGTGTGACCCCCGGCAACTCGCGTGACCTTGTTTCCTCGTCTCTCTAAAGTGGAGATAATACTAGGGCCGCTCCTTAATGCGCAGGGACTGCGGCTGCATCCTGACCCCGCGGGCACTTCTCTCATCTGGAAATGATTGTGTTTTCTGTCTAGATGAGGAAATAGTGTCTACAAACACAGGTCCCGCTGCGATTGCACACGTAAGAATCCACGGGTTACATTAATGCATGAACAAAGCATTATTCCTTGGAACAAAAGAAGTTGTGGAACACAGGTAGAGATCAGATAGAATACACCTTTTTCACAACTTTAAGTTCCTCCCAAGGCAATGCCCCCATGTGTGGCATCTGTGCCGGTGTGACCCACCAAGGCAGGCGCAGACTCAGCAAAGGGGAAGGGAGGAGGCAGTAAGAGACAGGGTGATGGGGCAAGTGAGGAACCTTCTTCAGATATCCAGAGTTAGCTGCACCCCGCCCCCACCCCAGCATTGGTAGAGAGGTTTCACAGGGTATAGCTTGATGTGTATTTGTACAAATCCAGGGCTGATCATCTCTTCCTGGAATGAAGAACCGTGACTTGCTTTGTTCGCGCCCCCTGAGGGCCAGTGACACCACTGCTCAGAAGATCATGTAGCGAACAGACTGTGGGGTGACTAAGAAGGGACCGAGCTTTTGGCTGAGGTTTGGTGTTGACGGATGATACGATTCCTGCTCCCTCAACACGGCTGCCCCCCTTCCTTCGGCCGAGCCCGGGAGAGGCTGGCTGTTTCAGAATACCTCTGAATTGCACTGCTGTGGCCTTGAGTTTGTGTTGAGCTGTTCGCCCTTGGAGGTTAGCCCTGCCTGGCGTGAGGATGCTGTTGTGGTAGGGTAGGGGGCCTTAACCTGGATTGTGCCCTGGCCCCGTTGGTGGTCTGCCGAAGCCCATCGGCCCACAGCAGGAAAGCCTTTAAAGGCACAAAGTACACGATATCACGAAGGTAACCAATACTACTGAGATACAGTTATAACACATTTTACAAATTGGTGCTACGGTGGCAAATGTACTTCTTTCTTGAGGAGTTATGAACAACCACTGTCATTTCAGAGCAGTGAGTATAAATGGCAGTTTGAGATAGCAACAGCTCCAGCATGATTTGCAAATATCTCTAATGTCTCTCGGGAACATGCTACAACTATGCCTTATTACCTGCATTCATTGATAGGGGGCGATTCTAAATTCTACCTGGAAGCTGGTGAAATTAACGGTAACTTTTCTCTAATCTGGGTTCCTGGTCAAGGTCAAGAACCCCCTGCCAGAGGAGGGCCAGCCTTGGGCCAGGGCGCTCCTCCCCTCCTCTCCCTCTTCTGAGCAGTGGCATTGGGGAGGAGGGACGGTTTCCTCGGGAGGGTCCCTCCTGGGCCTGCCAACTTTTATTCTCATTCCAGCTCTGCCAATCATTTTCTGTGTGATCTAGGTCAATCCACTTACCCGATTTGAACTTCAGCATTCTCATTTTGATATTTCCATGATATAATGATGCCATTGAACAGTTTCAGTCATACCAATTCCGGGGAAAGCGGATTATAGAAAAGAACACGAAGTCGGGCATATATAGTCCTGGGTTAGAGGCACAGATTTCCTGGTTATTAACTGTGTAATCTTGGGCAAATGACTTCACCTGCCTCAGCCTTAGTTGCCTTATCCACAAAGTGGGAACAATCATAGTATCTACTTCATAGGGTTAATGAAAAGCCTTGATCAGAAAATGTTTTTATTTGTTTATTTCTCAGTTGGTTCCAGAAAGGACTTGATAGGGCTTCATAATGCATACCTCAGTTCAGCATGTAATGAGTACCAAGTCCTAGGAAACTGGCTAGACAATGATGTCTCATTTGTTGCCTCAAATTACTCCTTAAATAGTGTCATAGATTAGGCTGCGTCTGGGTATGGCCACCACAACAGAAGCAACTGAGACCCTGAGTCTCAAGCACTCCTCTCTCTCTCTCTCCCCCTCCCCCTCCATGTCTCTCTGTCTCTCTCTCTCAGGCTCTAACTAAAATGGGCGCTTTGACATTTTCCTTCAATTTCTTAACTTTCTGATAAAATGCTAATGCTAATTTTATTCTCTTCATTTCCATTAAAGGCATCATAAAGAATTAATCTTTTCTTTAAAAAAAAAGAAAAAGCACGCAATGGGGGTGGGGGTGGGGAGCAGTCTCCTTTTGCCATCTCCTGCAGCCCTGGAAGCAAACAGTGAAATTTTGAGCTTCCTCCTGGCTTTCTTGCTCGTTTAAAGGGTGATGGTTTGATTTGTGAAATTGCTATCGAAGGCATCACAAAAAATTTAGTGATTAATTTTTAAGAATTAAAGAGAATGCCCTCTCAGATCATGACAGTTAATGAGCTGCCTCATTTCCTGATCTTGGCATCAGGGGCACTCATTTGTTTAAAAAAACATGCAAAGTGATGGAAATACAAATACCTTATAAGGATCTTCTGATTCAGCCACTGCAATGCTGACCTAAGAAGAGGAACCAAAAACCTTTTGCTTTTCACGTCTCGTTGGCATTTGGAAGTTCAGGAGGTACCCGTACTTCTAGCACTCTGTCCGCTGCAGACCAAGCTCTTGAACTCCTGGCATCGGGAGCCCCAGACCAGATCACACATCACCTATATTTCCACATGGATCGCCAAGGTTCACAGCTCAAAGGTCCTCCCCGACCCCCTCAACCCAGGAGAAAAACACTACCGTCACCGTTACCGTCACCATCACTGAACCGTCCCTGGACCATAAACTGTGGCTCCTCTCGTCCTCAGGGCCGGCCCCATGCTAGGTCTATCTTTCTCTTAGCAGCTCATGGGTTTCCTACTTGGGAAAAAAATGGCATCTCCGAGGGCTCACTCACATTTCTCACAGCACTGGGGAATTGACGGAAATATGTGCCATCACAATCAAGCCTCCTTTGCTCTCGGAAAAAGCGTAGCTGGGGAAGGAGAAGGATCATGCTCATGAGAAGCACCCCTGTTACGTTCTAGAAACATTGTCCTGGTTAGTGGCCTGTTTCTAAAACATTCCTAGGACTTTAAATTTGACAAAAAAAAAAAAAGCAAAAGAAAGTTTCCTATTAGAGTCTGCCAAGGCAAACACATGGCCAGTCCCTCAGAAACTAGAAATCACAGGATCATGCAGATGGTCTCACGGGGGTCATCAGAGGCCCTACATGGAAAATGATTGTTCATGCAGAATGTGAGAATATGGAAAGCAAATGTGGAACCTTCCCCCAGTGCCTCCCGACCTCCTTGATTGGGATGATTTATTAAATCACCAGACAGGGAAGGACAAAATTGCCTTTAGGGACCAGCTAATTTCATGTTTTAGTTGCTGGTAAATAAGTCAGTCCCAGATACATGTACCTATCGTGTGCTGTGAAGGTTTCACTTGTGGAGGAACAAACACCAGTTCTTTAAAACATTCAGGAGACTTCCATGTCAAGTCTACTGTTGTTTTCTGTGTCTGGGTGTCTGAGGTGTCTGAGGTGTCTGAGGTGGTGACCAGAGTATAAGGTCCCTTTGGAATGACTTAGAGAATTTCTTGCCTGAGAGGACCTCCTCAAGTACTTGTCATCATCCACAGAGGGCAATTGTAGCAGTGAGGCCATTCAACTAAGCCTTGTGCTCCCTGCCCCAGGCCCCACATCCAAACATAGCTTCTGGCTAGAGTCATCTTGGAGAATTTCAGGTGAAGCAGAGATGGCTGCAGGACCGCCACCATCACTCTGTTGATGGCCGCCATTCTGGTTCTTGCCTACTGACAGGCTCTCCTAACCTACTTTGCTCATCTTAAAAGCCATGCCCTTCCTTATAAGATAGGCCTTGCTGGGCCACACTGATGACCGTTCCAGCCCCTGTTTTCTGCCATGAGTGCCATGAGGGTCCAGGGCTGCTAGACAATTTTGTGTACGTTGTACATTATACCACCCTGGGGGGAGTGTCCTTCCCTCAGTAAACAGCCAAGATTTATATATTTCTTAGACCAGTTTCCCAGTTTATGTAAATAAGGTGTCTAGTGGAAGGGGGGGACTTTGTTTTCTTATTTGCACAAAAGCTAGCAGTAACCTTGGGGCGGGCCATCCCCCAAAACTGCACTGTGTACACAAGATGCCCATCAAACCGTATGACATGAGATCGGAAAGGGCCTAGCGGGGGAAACAGAGGCCTAGAGGAGAGAAGGGAGTTGCCCAAAGTAGCACAGCGAAGCTGGATCTGGAGCCCCCCAAACCCCCTCCGTCTTCCTTCTCACGTGTGCCTCTGCCGCGGGAGGTGTGTGTCACAGCTTTGACCCCAAACCAGCCCCTCTCGTCTGAGGATTCCGGGATACAACCAATATCCTTTCTACCGCCTCTGTAATTTGATAAGCGTTTACACAATTTTAGACTACAGACCATTAATGTTTTCCTTCGAATGTTTTCTCTCTCTTCCCTGGTGCCCACAGAGCAGACTGTTGTCTTCCAGGTGCGCTGTTGCTTTCAGCACGCTGTCCACCAACCGAAGTGGAAGGCTTCTCATAGTTGCCCCTGACTGTGAGATAAAGGCTGTTTTCTTCAGCCTGGCAAATACAGCCCACGGTGATCTGGCTGCTTACTTTCCATCTTCACCTCATTTAGCAAAAGTAGGCATCTCAGACAGTGGCCACCCAGCCCACTGGCTGTCCCTGGAACATCTGCCATTATTTCCTGGTCCCAGGACTTTGCCCTCGCTACTCAGTCTACCAGAAATGTCCTTCCTCCCTCTTCTTTGTCTGCTAAGGGATTCCCAGGCCTCTGAGGCTAACTTCTGATCCTTTTTTCCTCCATGGAGCTTTCCCTTACTTTCTCTTCAGCATGTGCCCCACCCCCGCCTCCCAAGAGCACTGTTCATCCCTCCTGGAGCACTTGTTATACCAGGATTCTTTATGTCCCTCTCTGTGCCCTCACAAGACAAGGCGATGGGCTCAAATGGGGACAGGGACCACACCCGTCCTGATCACCACCCTTAGAACAAAGCTTGCCACGGATCAGGCATTTGCTAAGTGGTAACTAGACGAAAAGGAATCAATCAATGTGCTTTTATCGATTCACAATTTTATTCAAAATATTTATGAAGTACCTATTCTGGGCCAGGCGCTAGGGAGCCAACGTGACAAGATAGATGTGGCGTCAGCCCCATCTGAGCTCACAGATGACAGGGGAGATGAGAAGGTACCAATTCCCAAAGGATTTGACAAGCGTCTCTAGAGAGTATACACAGGATGCCGAGCAGTGCACAGACCTACGCTTCTGGAGAGAGTGGCATTTCACTTGATCTGAATGATGGGTAGGAACTAGCCAGGTGAGGAAGGTGGGAAGAGAATGTATTGAGAGCAGAAGGAACAGCATTTAAGAAGGTTTGAAAGCAAGGGAGGGCATGACTCCCACAAGAACCCGCAGGAGGAGCTCTGAGCCAGCACCCTGGGGGGGGTGAAGACTGAGGCTGGGAAGGTGGGCAGGGCCTTTTAGGCCATGGAGGGGAGGTAGAATTTGTCCTAAGAGCAAAGGGGAAGCTTTGAAGGGTTTCTGCAGGGAGGTAACACTCAGAGGAGCCCGAGACTGCTTCTGCCCCCATCACCTCTTCCATGCGGCATGGAAGAAGGAGCCAGGCCCAGTCTGGATACTTCCTGGGTTTATCTGAAGATCAGCACCTGTGTCCCCTAGGCCCACTTCCTGTTCCTGAAAGCAGCCGCCATCTGCATTTCTTGTCATTATCAGGAGAGGCTGCTTTCCTCCTCTCGACCTGGTCTCTCCTGACGAAGCAGCTCAGAGCAGCCTCCTTCCCTGTGGTTGGGTTCTGATTCCTCTCGCTGTACCTCACTGCCGCTGCTCGCCCGGGCTTTCCTTCTCCTGAGTGGTGCTTGGCTCTGGCCTCCTTTGCCACTGACCACTCCTCCGACTCTAGCCTCCCCCACACCCCACTCCGCATCTGCGTCCTGGTCAAACCTTTCATGGTGCCAACTCTATCTTCAGACTCCTTGGGACTGTCAACCTGGGCCCCTTTGCTCTTTGCTCCCACATCCAATTAGAACGCTTGGAATTGTCACCTCTTTGGGCAAGGATTCTGGCTTTGGTATTTGAAAGTTCTGTTTACATCTATTCCGATCTCTAAATAAGTGCTCCCAGCCATATGCGTAGCAATTCTCAAAGTTATGTGAAAAAGCGCTGCCCAGGCCCCCCTCTGTCTTTGTATCCTGTCTTTGCTGGGGCACAGAGCACAATGAATGGGTCCCGAGGCACTGTCCTTGTGGTGGTGGGACTGGCAGCAGGCCTGACTTTGGACAATTATGCTCTCAGAAGAATTTCTTTAGCCCTCATAGACCTCAAGTTTAAAGTTTTCTGTTGCTGTTCAAAAGAATACAGACCATTAAAGGACCTTGGTATCTATGTCGCAAAGCTTCAGGAATAGATAGACCACCCAACAGTGCAGAGATGGCTTGGTGCATTCTGGCACATCCACGTGGGATAGCACACTACCTTAAAAAAATTGGGATTGGGATGATGCAGGAACAAGTGCGTATTCAGAGCAAGGAGCAAGCAATGAACTTATGTTTACAACTGTCATAGCTGGGAGAGGTTATATGCTTGTGGACAAAACTGATTATAACCAGAGTACCCAGTAAATTACAGTTAGGAGGTACTTCGTGCACATTATTTCATTTAATGCTCGTGACAAGCCTGGCAGGTTGCAGATCACACTGCTGGGGAGTGGCAGATTCAGGACTCGAAAGCTGGTTGTCTTTCCCCCATGACATCCTGTTTGATTTATGGAGGCGCTGAAATTACAGGGGAATTCTTTTGCTTTGCATTTCTATGATGTTGTTGGCAGCAGTATCAGAATCACAGGGCTCTGGGTTTGAATCCCAGAATTTCCCTTCGTGAGCTGTACTACTTTGGTTTACATCCGTAAACCCTCCAGCTGCTTCTGTTACTAAGTGAAGAAAAGGATAGTTTCTAACTTGTTTGTGTTGTGAGGATTAATGAGATAATGTGCACAAAGCATTTAATCTAGTGCCTGGCACAGGGTAAGTATTAAATGCATTGAAGTTGCTGTTACTATGTTGACTTACACAACAGAATATTAGACCTCACTCACGGCAGAAGAAAAGGATTAAGGGGACTGGGGTCAGGAGTCATGCTCAGTGCCTCTCCAGGCTGATCTGAGACTGTGGCTATTTCCATCAACGGGTCCCTCCTCACCTCACACCACCTTTATTTGCCCTACACTCCACAGTGGAGGAGGTGTTTCCCATGCCTCCTCCCTAATATAGAGCCTTGGCCAGCCTTCACTCTGCGTGGCGTAATAGCAAGGCCAAGCGTACTGATCTTGGCCATGTTTTACCCCTTCCTTAACTTCTTTCTTTCTCCCCAGGCTTCGTTTTGAGACTCTCACCTCTTTCTTTGCCTGTCTCTTTACCTCCCTTTTCTTTCCCCTTCCTCCACTCTCCCCCCTCACTGGCTTTTCCCCCATCAAATTATTGCCAATAGGAATGACTTCTGATTCATGTGTACTGGGACTAAAATTAATGCTGATGCTGAAAAGGCCAAAGTGAGTTTGTATTACCTAGAATGGTGTATGAAGTGTCATAACTGGGAGAGGTGTGCTACATACAAAGCTAGATGAACTAAGTCCTCAAAAGTTGTTCAAGCAAAGTGCCATGAGAGCTCAGAGAGAGCATATGGTGTGGGGATTCATGGAGGCAATGTAGAGAAAGCAGTCATTGGACAAGATGGTGGGTGCCTCAGTTTCCTGGTCTACAAAATAGGGACAGTGAGTACCTGCTTCATGAGATTGCTATGAAAATGAGACTCGATGAAACATTATTCTGTCTTCTTATCTTCTGATGTGGTAATTCTGTTGATACTACTACCAGGAATATGGAGTTAGGAGAGTCCATGACTGTAGTAGTTGGAGACCTTGGACTGCTTGCGAGTACAACTTCCATCTTCACAGGATCGCTTTGGAAAGTTCTCAGTCAAACGTGAGGGACTCTCCTGGAGCATCTTCAGCCGAGGGCTGTGGGGGATGTGAAAGGGCTTGGGATGGCCTGCTGGCTGGTTAGGGAGGGCTCCAGCCTGCACACACCTAAGTCTGTGGAGCTGAGGGCATGTCTTCTGACGGAGCTCCCCAGCCAACTCCCCCTCCTCAAATCTCTAACTCTTGAAGGAAAACATTCACACGTGATACTCTTTAAAAATACCTTTATAGCTCTTCAATAATAGCAAAGCATGTGCCTGCCTGATTTTGTGTTTCTTTTGCTGTAGGACTAATTGGGACTTGAGGGGAGCATTGGGCAGCATGCTTGTCTCATCTGCTGTGGTGATCTCTGCTCTCTGGAGAATATGTTCACTGGGTGTGAAGAGGAGAAATATGGAAACCATCATTAGCAACTGCTTATTGTTTCCTCTCCCCAAATCAAGTTAGCACGCCAACCTAGGAAAGCATATGCTGAAAGTCATTAGTGTTGGTTTTGAAAAAGAACTAGCAAGAAGTTTGTTTTAAATTGTTGTGACCTGGGGCTTCCAATCCTTTTCAAACATTGTGAAATACATCATGCATACAAAATAATAACAATTGAAGAAACCCAGCACCCATCGTATGAAATGGAATCTTTCCAGTAACTTAGAGGCCCCCTGTGCGCCCTGCCCCTCCATCCCCACCCACTGGGAACCTTTCTCCTAAATTTTGGATTGAGCATTCTTTTTCGCTTCTCTTTCTCTTTTGTCCTCATACATACATCTTTGACCAGCATATTGTTAGTTTTGCCTGTTTATGAACTTTCAATGAAATCCGACTTTAGGGAATTTTCTGTTATTTGCTTCTTTTACTCTCTTTGCCATTTTTGAGATTTTTTCCATGCTGATACATCTAACTGTAGTTCTTAGTCTATGTGAATGCCCCCTTCCCCAGAGTTCTGCTATACGCAGCCCACAAATCAATGTACACACAGCAGCCCAGGGTGTAATGTAACCTTGTGGGAATAAACCACAATTCGTTTACCCATTCTACCACTGACCAATAATTGAACTGTTATTCAGTTTTTGGCTATTTGGTGAAATGTTACTTTAAACATTTTTGTATGTGCCTCAAAGTACAATTGTTTCTAGGGAACATATGAAGAGTAAATATGTGGGATCATAGAACATGCCATGTTCCACTTTACCAGATAACGTCAAGGTATTTTGCAAAGTGGTTGTGTCAGCTTAGGTCTTCCAAGAAGCAGGATTGCCAAGATGGAATCAGATGTGCAAGGGATATATGGAGGGAATGCCCATGAAGGATAAAGAGGAGAGTGCAGGTATAAACAGCGGGAGCCTTCAGACCTTACTATAGGTCTGGCCCCTGTGAAAGGAGAGGGAGAAGGAAGCAGAACTGAGTCGGAAGAATCTCAGACTGTAGCACAGTTCTAAGAAAGTCTCAGCCTGGCTGATGAGGTGTTCCTGTGCCAAATTCTCCCGTGAGAGGAGTCCTGCCTGCATCCTACAGGAGGTCCACCGCTGGGAGGCCTGTACTGCTCCGTCACCAGCTGGGAGCAACCAAGGGGGAAGTGTGCCATTGGGGCAAACACGGTGGCAGATCCAGAATGTTGGCATTGGGGGTTGTCAGTCGGTTATGCTTAAAGGGAAGCTGAGTAGCACATTTCTACAGATGCCACAGTGCCTGTGCTGATTCATAATCCTACCAGTGGTGTTCTCTACATCCTTGCTGATACTTAGCATTGTTAGACTTTCTAATATTGGCCAATGTTCTGTGTGTGAAATGATAATGTCATTGTAGTTTCAATCTGTACTTCTCTGATTGCTAGTGACCACAAGCATCTATCCATAGGTGTGTGGGTCGTTTGTGTGTTCATCTTCTGGGAAATACCTGTGTAGTTCTTTTGTCTCTTGTTGTTGTTGTTGCTGTTGTTGTCACCTATGAGTTATGTGTGTGTTTTTTCTGATTGATTTGTAAGTCTTTTAAATATTCAGATACTAATTACTTAGGTAATAGGTGTTGCAAATTTCTTCACCCAGTCTGTGGCTTGCTTTTCTATGCCCTTTATTATGCCTTGATGAACAAAAGTTTTACATTTTTGTATCTGTTAGTTACTTCTTTTATAATTTGGGCCTTTTGTAACTTGTTTTAAAACTTTGCTACTCTAGAACTCATAAAGGTACCTACCAATATTGTTTTTTAAAAGTTTGAATAGTTTTTACATCAAAATAAAAGTTTCTGCACAGAGAAGGAAATAGTCAACAAAACTAAAAAGCAACCTATGGGATGGGAGAAGATATTGGCAAATGACATATCAGATAAGGGGTTAGTATCCAAAATATATAAAGAACTAATACAACTTAACACCCCAAAAACCAATGATCCAATTAAAAAATAGGCAGAAGACATGAACAGACATGTCTCCAAAGAAGACATCCATATAGTCAGCAGACACATGAAAAGATGCTCAGCATCACTCATCATCAGGGAAATACAAATCAAAACCACAATGAGCGATCTCCTCACACCTGTCAGAATTGGTAAAATTAAAAACACAAGAAACAACAAGTGTTGGTGAGGATGTGGGGGAAAGGAACCCTCGTGAATTGTTGGTGGTAATGCAAACTGGTGCAGCCACTGTGGAAAACAATATGGAGGTTTCTCAAAAAGTTAAAAATAGAACTACCCTCTGACCCAGTAATTGCACTACTGGGTATTTACCCAAAGAATACAAAAACACTAATTCAAAAGGATACATGCAGCCCAGTGTTCATAGCAGCATTCATTATCTGCAATAGTCAAGATATGGAAGCAGCCCAATTGTCCATCAACTGATGAAAGGATAAAGAAGATGTGGTGTGTGTGTGTGTGTGTGTGTGTGTGTGTGTATAATATATTCAGCCATTAAAAAGAATGAAACCTTGCCATTTGCAACAACGTGGATGAACTAGAGAATATTATGCTGAGCAAAATAAGTCAGTCAGAGAAAGGAATATACTGGATGATTTCACTCATACGTGGAATTTAAGAAATAAAACAAGCAAACAAAGGGGAAAAAGAAGAGAGACAAACCAAGAAACAAACTCTTAACTCTAGAGAACAAACTGATGGTTAGCAGAGGGGACGTGGGTGGGGGGATGGGGGATATAGGGGATGGGGATTAAAGGGTACACTTATAAAAAATTTGAATAGCTTTACAGTTTACATTCAAGTCTTCACTCCACTTGGAACTGATTTTTTAGTACGCCGTGAGATAGGGATCTACTTTTACATTTTTCTTTGAGTGACCAGTTGTCTCAGTACTATTTATGAAATGGTATTTCTCTCAGTGGTCTGCAATGTCAGTTCTGCCATATGTCATTTCCATATATGCGTGGGGTAGATTCTCGGTTCTGTACTTCATTCCACTAATATATCTAACTGTTTATCCCAGCACTAGTCCTACACTGTCTTGTAGAGTGTAACTTAAAATTATATCTTGATATCAAGTAGGGTAAATCTCCCTACCTTGTTCTTTTTTTAGGAGTGTATTTATTTTAATATATTTGTTGTATTCATATAAAATCTAGAATTCATTTCATTTCCCCTGGGAAAATAAAGGGATTTTTTTTTTTTGGAATCTCTTTGAATCTGTAGATCAATTTAGGAGAGTTCTATCTTTACAATATTAAATCTTGTGACCCAAGAAAAATCATCAATTTTCCCATTTGTTTAGTTTGCCTTAATGTCTTTAAATACAATTTTATAAGTTTCTCCACAAAGTGCTTACACATCTTTTGTCAGAGCAGTATTTTTAAATGTTGTAGATTTGGGAACTTTTTGCACTCTTAAAGATTATTGGAGACCCCAAGGAATTTTTGTTTATATAGTTTATAGCTATCAGTATTTACCATATGTAAAATTAAAACTGATTCAATTTTAACATATTTGTTTGTTTTACAATAACAATAACAATCTGTTATAATGAAAACATTATTTTATGAAAACTAATATATTTTCCAAAACAAAATATATATAGTCAGAATTGAGTTGTTTTAAGTTCTTTCAAATCTCTTTAATGTCTAGTTTAATAAGAGATAGTTGGTTTGTCATAACTGCTTTTATATTCAATCTGTGGCATTATATCGCTTTAGCTAAAGTGTATAAAGGAAATCTGGCCTCACACAGTTACATAGTTGGAAAACTGAAGTATATTATAATAGCCCTTTAAAATAATAGTAGATATTCTTCTTTGATATTACACTAAACCCACCAGGTGGTAGTTTCTTAAAATTTAAAATATGGATTCTGAAACCATACCAATGAATCTATCATACACGATTACGTTAAAATCCATTGATCTTACACTTTGAATGGATATCATGAATATGTTTATAACATTGTACACTACGGATTTTTTTTTTTTGGTACAGTACTGGTTTACTGAATTTTGTAGATCTTCCAAATGTTGATGCATTTCATTATATAATATCAGAAATTCATATTCATTGATATTACTGCCTATTTCATTAGAAAAATCCTTAAGCATTTGGAAGCTGTCAGATTCAAAGTGGCAGATTCAAGTTTTTCAAAATTCTGATTTCCACTTTAAAGCTGAAATTTTATCATGCACTATAAATGTTATCAGGTGTTTTTGTTTTATGTTTATTTCTTTTTCTTTTTAAAAAATTATTTAAATTCAATTTAGTTAACATATAGTGTAGTATTAGTTTCAGGGGTAGAATTTACAGATTCATCAGTTGCACATAACACCCAGTGCTATTTACATTATGCCCTCCTTAATGCCCATCACCCAATTACCCCATCCCCCCACCCACCTCCCCTCCAGCAACCCTCAGTTTGTTTCCTATAGTTAAAAGTGTCTTATGATTTGCCTCCCTCTTTTTTTTATCATATTTTATTTTTCCCTCCCTTTCCTTATGTGCATCTGTTTTGTTTCTTAAATTCCACATGAATGAAACCATGACATTTGTCTTTCTCTGACTGATTTATTTCGCATAGCATAATAAATATCTCCGAGTTCCATCCGTAGCATTGAAAATGGCAAGATTTCATTCTTTTTGATGGCTGCGTAATATTCCATTATATATAATACCACATCTTCTTTATCCATTCATCTGTCAATGGGCATCTCGGCTCTGTCCCACAATAGTTTGGCTATTGTGGACATTTCTGCTATAAACATTGGGGTGCATGTTCCCCTTCAAATCACTATGTTTATATCCTTTGGGTAAATATCTAGTAGTGTAATTGCTGGATTCTAGGGTAGCTTTATTTTTAACTTTTTGAGGAACCACCATACTGTTTTGCAGAGTGCCTGCACCAGTTTGCATTCCTACCAACAATGTAAGAGTGTTCCCCTTTCTCTGCATCCTCACCAACACCTGTTGTTTCCTGACTTGTTAATTTTAGCCATTCTGACTGGTGTGAGGTGGTATCTCATTGTGGTTTTGATTTGTATTTCCCTGATGCCGAGTGATGTTGAGCGTATTTTCATGTGTCTGTTGGCCATGTGTATGTCTTCTTTGGAGAAATGTCTGTTCATGTCTTCTGCCCATTTCTTGACTGGATTTTATGTTTTTTGGGTGTTGAGTTTGCTAAGTTCTTCATAGGTTTTGGATACCAGCCCTTATCTGATAAGTCATTTGCAAATGTTTTCTCCCATTCTGTAGGTTGCCTTTTAGTTTTGTGTACTGTTTCCTTTGCTGTGCAAAAGCTTTTTATCCTGATGAAGTCCCAATAGTTCATTTTTGCTTTTGTTTCTGTTGTCTTTGGAGATGTGTCTAGCAAGAGGTTGCTGCAGCTGAGGTCAAAGAGGCTGCTGCCTATGTTCTCCTCTAGGGTTTTGGTGAATTCCTGTCTCACTTTTAGGTCTTTCATCCATTTTGAGTTTATTTTGCGTACGGTATAAGAAAGTGGTCCAGTTTCATTCTTCTGCACGTGGCTGTCCAGTTTTCCCAAAACCATTTGTTGAAGAGACTGTCTTTTTTCCATTGGGTATTCTTTCCTGCTTTCTCAAAGATCAGTTGACTGTAGAGTTGAGGGTCCATTTCTGGGTTCTCTATTCCGTTCCGTTGATCTATGTGTCTGTATTTGTGCCAGTACCATGCTGTCTTGATGATTACAGCTTTATAATATAGCTTGAAGTCTGGTTTATGATGCCTCCAGCTTTGGTTTTCTTTTTCAACATTCCTTTGGCTATTTGGGGTCTTTTCTGGTTCATACATATTTTAGGATTATTTGTTCCAGCTCTATGGAAAATACTGATGGTATTTTGATAGGAATTGCTTTGAATGTGTAGATTGCTTTGGGTAGCATAGACGTTTTATCAACATTTGTTCTTCCAATCCATGAGCATGGAATGTTTTTCCATTTCTTTGTGTCTTCCTCAATTTCTTTCATAAGTGTTCTGTAGTTTTCAAAGTACAGATCTTTTACCTCTTTGCTTAGGTTTATTCCTAGGTAGCTTATAGTTTTGGGTGAAATTGTAAATGGGATCAACTCCCTAATTTCTCTTTCTTCTGTCTCATTGTTAGTGTATTGAAATGCAACTGACTTCTGTGCATTGATTTTATATTCTTCAACTTTGCTGAATTCCTGTACCAGTTCTAGCAATTTTTTGGTGGAGTCTTTTGGGTTTTCTACATGGAGTATCATGTCATCTACAAAGAGTGAAAGTTTGACTTCTTTGCCAATTTGGATGCCTTTTATTTCTTTTTGTTGTCTGATTGGTGAGGCTCGGACTTCCAGTACTATGTTGAACAACAGTGGTAAGAATGGACATTCCTGTCATGTTCCTGACCTTAGGGGAGAAGCTCTCAGTTTTTCCCTGTTGAGAATGATATTTGCTGCGGGTCTTTTGTATATGACTTTTGTGATATTGAGGTAGTTGTTTTTCTTGAACTGATAGGCTCATTTTGTTCATTTTCAAGGAAACTTCTCCTAAATACCCAAATTTGAACAAGCACAGTTTATCTTTGATTCATTCTTTCAAGTAAAAATGCTATTTTGTGAGAAAAGTATCTAGTTCAACTCACAACTCAAAGTTGAGGCATGCACTGGACTTTGGTATGCAGAAGAATTACTTTTATATGTACTTCCTATTTCGTCACACAGAATATTAAAAAGACAAAGATCATGATTTTGTATAATTAATAATTTTTAATGATTTATCAAGGACAGTCTTATGCAAAATTGGCTTTTTTTGCTGCAAGTATGTGATGGTGAAAAATACAATGGCTACTAGCACAGTTTTGTGCCAGTCTTTATTCACTAAAACCACACTAAATAAATTGCTATAAAAAGTGGTATTTCAAAATTATGATTTTAGACAAAGACGTCCTTGTGAATGTAGTCAACACAACAGTTTTGGTCAGAAAATATGCGGAACAAAGTTGAACTCTGCATTAAGTTTAAATGAACCCAAAACACTCACTTAGCATACATATACCAAGTAAGGGATGAAGAGGTAGCTTCTTCTAACTACTAAGTTGTGCACCTTCTGTTGTGCACATGATCTATTCCACTGTTAAAAGACAAACTGAGGTATATTAAAATTTTTAAGAGTGTATTTGAGCAAAAATTGATTTATATCAGGCAGTATCCACTCTAGCAGATAGAAAGGAGCTCTGAGGAGCTATACAAAATGAAAGACTTCTGTAGGCAGAAGGGAGCAGGAAGAAGTAAGTTATACTAGGCAAAAAAGCGGATTGGTTATTACAATGTTATTTTACTTTAGGGGATGGTAGGGGCCCATCAGGCAGATGCCCTAACTAATGCCGATCAGGTGATTCCTGATGGACTGGTTGAAGATTCCATTTCTTGGAGAGCCTAAACTGTAATTAGGTTAAGTCTCAGTTTGGTGATATGGGGCTTAGCATGAGCAACTGCATTTGGGGTCCATTGTCTTGTTTTTAACACCATGTATTTCAACATGGTTTAGTATTTGGCCTTTATTTTCCTCTAAAGGTGATTTTCTGTTCTATACCTTTGTTCTTAGGTACAGTGTCATACAAGATGACTTTGAGCCCTCCCCTGCCCCACATATTAAAAAATGGGTCAAGAAAATGATGTACAAAGAAATGAAAAGAATAATAAAACTTGAATAATTTACACTGTATGTTCAAACTGCATTTATTTTCACATTGTTGTTTGTTACTTATATATACTTATTTTTATCATTCAATTATTCAGTTTCATTGTTCAATATAGGTGACAACTGTTCTTGTGTTGGGATGAATGCATAATAATTTTTCCCATTAAAATTAATGGAAAAGATTTTTCACGTAGCGGCTTTTCACTTAGTGGTAGGACTTTCAGGAACAAATTAAAGTCATTAAGTTAGGGACAGATGTGTGATATCCAGTGTTTTAGTTATATTTATCAGGAGTGTTGTCCAGGGGATCTAATAGACAATACTGCTAGAAACTGAAGTTCCCTGAACTCTTCTTTAGACAAAAGTAATCAACAGAATCATCAATGTTGAGCATTTTTATTTCTGACTGTAAAATCTCATTCTCATCTGATAATCAATTTGCACTGCCAAGTATATGCATCTTTATCTTGATTTATATCCTTATACTTTCCAAAAAGGTTTGCAGCAGCTTATAATGAGATATTCAAGGCTCCTAGAACATTATCTGGAAAATAGTAAGAACTCAGTAAATACTTGTTGTTATTGTCCTTATAAATGATACGCATTGAAATCATTAGGATGAAACTGGAAAGTCAAATATATGCAAATGAGAATGGAAAATAAGCTAACATTGAGGTTAAGAGTTACAGTGATCGAGCATTAAACTTGACTCTGAGTTTCCAGGCAACCAGAGAAAACATGCTGTAGAGGTATTTTCTGATAGGAGGAAGCCTACCAATTCTTCAAGAAATCAAATTTTTCCTTGGTGGTGTAGTTTTTATCCTGGGGACACTGAAAAACATAAGGGACAGTATCTTGCATGATGGTTTTGCAGCAAAGGCAGCAGTCAATCCATCCATCTTTCTCTCCATTCATTTAGTAAATATTTTGGCATTTTCTTTGTGTAGTATCCTTGGTAAAAGCCAAGGACGTAACAGTAAAGCACAATTTGGTGAAGGTCTTTCTACAGCAAAATAAACAAATGAGGCCAAGCATAGACTTTTCCAGAAGTCTAAATTAATAAAGGTTAGAATTTTCAGTACCTGGAGGTGTATGAATAGCATGCCTTACATACTACCTTCTTTAATTTTCATACTTCTCTGCTAGAGTTTTACTAGATTCATGGCATACAGTTCAAGATTGTGGCTCTCTTTAGTATCTCGGGTATTCTATTTAGTCGATTAAGGTAAGACTGATATAACTGAGCTAATAGACCAGTTGGTGATGTTATCAAAGTTGACTTTACTGGTCAATATTTTTACCCAGATAGAAATTTACCCTGTAGGCAGAATTTCTCTCACAATGTGGCTTTGTGTCATTTTAAATATTAATTTCTACTTAACAAAGTATTTACTATGTACCTGGAACTACTCTAAGTGCTTTACAAATATTAACTTGTTTAATTCTCACACTATGGGGTAAGCACTACAACCCCTTCCCATTTTACAGATGAGAAAATTAACACACAGATTCTTTAAATAACCTACCTAAAGTAACACAGCTAGTAAGAAGCAGAGCCAAGAACTGAATTCAGGCAATCTAGCTTTGGGGTCCATGCTGTAACCATGATGTCTTTTGGACAGGAGCTTCATTGAGATCCTGGTGTTCCACAGCCTAGGGCACAGCAGAAATTATCTTGGCCTATAAGAATTTCAAAGTGGGTGTTACTGCCTTCAGCCATAGAAAACACTCATTCATGCTCCTCAAAATGTCTGATTCTGTGTAAGGCTGCCAAGTCGAGTTGGCTGCCAAATGCGCCCTGGAGTAACTGACCATGTTGGCCTGCTAAGTGGTGTTATTTATATTTTGGCGACTGTTTACAAGGTCCACAAAAACAATTTAAGTTTCTATGAGAGCCAGTTACCTCTGAAGGTCTCTCAAATTAAGAAGAGTGTCTAAGATACTAGCCCTATATTTTGCCTCTGAAAATTATGATCTGTTTACATCAGGAGACCATTTCTGCCTGTCCTGCCTGATTCTTTTCATGGCATAACACACACACATTTTGAGTCAGGAATTTATGTTAAGCTCATATAGTTTATTCTATTGAGAGTTTCTGTCTGTATGACTGAAGACAGTAGATAAATAATAAGGCCAACATTTTTACCTGTGTTCTGGACACCAATCCTACCCATTTCTCAAATACCATACAGTAATGACAATATTTTTCTCTCTTTTGTGTATTTATCCTTTCCCCCCTTTTACTGGATCTTATCCATTAATATTTAAACAGGCTGAAATCCCTTATCTCTTTTTCTTCCTTGGTCTCTATGTCTTCCTCCTATCCTTGTCCTGACCACTTACCATCCCATTTCATCTATGTCTACCACTCACTGAAATGTTTTTTGCCAAGGTCACCAACGATCTGGAATACTGAGGACCAAAGGTAGCCATAGAGATTAGCTATTCCTATGTGTGAGGCTCAAGCTGTGTGGTCTTGGCAGTCATGAAGTTCTCCTAAATGCAGGTTGCTCAAAACTGAACACATTGCCCTTACAAGTTGTCCCTGCTTTTGTATAAACCATCTCCACAGATGCCATGTTTTATCCACCCAGTTAGCCAAGATAAGTACTCACTTCGAGATGATGTTTTCAGTTGTAGACATGTTGAATTTGAGCCATTCAGAATCAAGAGTCTAGATTTGTTCCAATATGTATTTATGGTGACCAGCCTCAAATGGTCCATCAGTAAGGCTTGGCCATCCTATGTTTCTCTGGTTGACTAATTTTCCCCTCTCTGCAGCATCTTTTCTCAAACCACCACATCTCCTCAATGTCTCTAACCTCTACCACTACCTCCATTCTCAGGAAATATCTCTGCCTTCTGTTTCACAGAAAAATAGAATCCATGAAGTGGGAAATCCTGCTACATTTACACCCATCTCTCTTCTGCCTCTTCTGTTGTAATAGAGGAGTTGCTCTTTCTAGCATATATTTCTAGCTCTCCCACCTATATTATAGATTTCATCCACACTTGCCTTCTCAAAAACTGAGCACTATTGATGATCTTCTTTTTAAATATTAAATCACCTCCTCTCAATGATAACCTTCCTCTTTGATTTTAAATATACTCAGTTCCTCCCATTAAAATACACTATGGAGGACTCCTGCTTCTCAGAAGATGGAGTCCCAGGGTCTGGGTTTACATCCCACCTGAAAAAGACAAATTACATAAAACAATGATTCTCAAGACATTAGACATTAGACGATGAAGAATAGTGATCCCAGAGAGACAGGAAACAAATGGGGTGGGGCCTGCAATTGGTTCAGCTTGATATTTGGAGAAAGTTCCCAGGCTGGAGAGCAGGGAGGGTGGTTTCCCTAAGTGGAGGGAGGAGTTGAGAATCTAGGAAGGCCAAGGCAGCTGGAGTTTACAAATTAAATGCCTGAGAGGAGACAGCTACACAGAGAAAACTCTGGAGGTCTTCAGAGTTCCTCTTGAGTGTTCAAGTGCATGCGAGGAAGTACCTAAGGTCAGGGAAAGAACCACCAGAAAAGAAATAGAGGAAGCTCTCCTCAGAGTTCACACAGGTCCTGAAATAATGCCTATTCCTTAGAGCTGGAGTGGAAAATCTCATAAGTCCTGGGACATTTGGTAGAATGTCAAATGGGGCTTGCCTGAGTCATAGGGGAAAATTAATCCTAAATTTTATAAATGCTGCTCTGGTCTCACCTAACAAAAGTAGAAAGTGAGACCTGAAAGGATTAAACCGTTTCCAAGTAATGTAACAATATTGACATATAAATCTCAAGAATATTTATAAGAATACAAATATATCTAGCACCCATCAAGTTAAAATATATAATGTTCGGCATCCAGTAAAAAAAATCAAGAGGCATTCAAAGAAGCATGGAAATACAACACATAGCAAGGAGAGAAATCCATCAATCAAAACTGACTTAAGGATATGATATAATTAATAGGCATTAATATTAAATAATTATTATAACTGTACCTCACATTTTCAAGAAACCAGATGAAATATTGAACATGTTAGGTAGAGACATGGAATATATGGCAAAACAACCCCAATCTATCTTCTAGAGATAGAAACCATCATAATATCTGACATGAACAGTTCAGTGGATGTGATTAACAGCACATTAGACATTGCAGAAGAAAAGACTAGTGGACTTGAAGACCAATAACAGAAACATCCAAAAGAAAAACAGAGAGAAAATAAAGACTGAAAAAAAAAATGAACAAAGCTTCAGTGAGCTGTGCGACAATTTCAGGCAGCCTAATAGATTTGTAATTGGAGTCCTTGAAAGAGAAGAGTTGAGGTGGCGGGGGGGAGAGGGAGTGGAAAATATATCTGAAATAATAATGGATGGAAAAACTCTATATTTGATGGAGACTATAAATCTACAGATTCCTGAAACTTAAGGAAACCCAAGAAACATATGTAAACTACATCAAGGCACATCACAATCAGACTGCTGAAAACTAGTGCTAAACAGAAAATCTTAAAAGCAGCCAAGGGGAAAAAAAAGGGATTATTAGCATTAAAATCCTATATTGTAAGAGGGCAAAGGTTTCAAATCAATGGCATCAGTACCAACCTTCAAAAACTAAATAAAGAAAAGCAAAATAAGCATAAATTAAACAAAAAAGGAGAAAATAATAAAAATCAGAGAAGTCAATGAGATAGAAAATAGTAGAACACATCTTAAATCTTTTTAATTTTAATTTTATTTTGGTTAGAGTCTTAACATAAGATCTACCCTTTCTATAGATTTTCAATTGTACAACACAATATTGTTAACTATAGGCACAATGTTGTACAGCAGATTTCTAGAACTTTTTCATCTTGCATTACTGAAACTTTATACCCATTGATTAGCAACTCCCAGTTTCCCCTCCCCACTTGCTTCTGGCAACCACTCTTCTGCTCTTTGCTTCTGTGAGTTTGACTGTTTTAGATATCTCATATAGGTAGACTCATGCAGTACTTTTTCTTCTGTGACTGGCTTATTTCACTTAGTATAATGTCCTCAAGGTTTATCCATATGGTTGCATATGGCAGGATTTCTTCCTTTTTTAAGTCTGAATGATATTTCACTGTATGTATTTACAATGTTTTCTTTATAAATTCATCCGTAAATAGGCATTTAGGTTGTTTGCACCTTTTGGCAATTGTGAATAATGCTGCAATGAACAGAGGAGTGCTGATATCTTTTTGGGATCCTGATTTCAATTCTTTTGAATAAATATCCAGAAATTGTATTGCTGGATCATTTGATAGTTTTATTTTTCATTTTTGAGGGATGTCCATACCATTTTCCATAATAGCTGCACCATTTTACATTCCCACCAGTAGTGCATGAGGGCTCCAATTTCTCCATATCCTTGCCAACACTCATTATCTTTTGTTACTGTTGTTTTGTTTTTAATGAGATATCCTAGTTGGTGTAAGGGGTTATCTCATTGTGGTTTGGATTTGTATTTCCCTGATGATTAGTGATGTTGAGCATCTTTTCATATGCTTGTTGGCCATTTGTATATCTTCTTTGGAGAAATGTCTATTCAAGTCCTTAGCCCATTTTTTAAATCAGGTTGTTAGGGGTTTTTCGCTATTGAGTCGTAGGAGTCCCTTATATATTCTGAATATTAGCTCCTTATCTGATATATGGTTTGCAAATATTTTCTTCCATTCTGTAGGTTGTCTTTTTCACTCTGTTGATTGTTTCTTTTCTTGTACAGAAGCATTTAAATTGATGCAGCCCCACTTTTCTATTTTTGCTTTTGTTGCCTATAGTTTTGGTGTCATATCCATGAATTCATTGCCAAGACCAATGCCATGAAGTTGTCCACTACGTTTTCTTCTAGGAGTGCTACAGTTTGGGGTGTTATCTTTAGGTCCTTAAACCATTTGGACTTGATTTTTGTGTATAATGTAAGATAAGGGTCCAATTTCATTTTTTTTTGCATATAATGATGTTCTAAAAAGTCAACTGTTGGGGTGCCTGGGTGTCTCGGTTGAGCATCTGCCTTCAGCTCACATCATGATCCCAGGGTTCTAGGATCAAGCCCCACATCGGGCTCCCTGATCAGTGGGAAGTCTGCTTCTCCCTCTCCCTCTGCCCGTCCCCCTGCTTGTGTGCTCTCTCTCTCTCACTCTCTCAAACAAATTAATAAATAAAATCTTTAAAAACATGTCAACTGTTGTTCTTGGACAAAACCCCATGAGTACATTTAGGGAATTTTAAAAAATGTTTTATTATTCTACATAACATATTAAGTTCCTTTGACAGCAACAGTAGTTCGTTATAGTCCATTTATAGAAGAGTACCCAAATAGGCAAAGCTTGAGTCTTTTTATTTTTTAAATTAAATCAATTTTGCCATTTTGGTGTTTGACATATTTTATATCTTTTTATTGAAACATCATAAACAGTAAGTGCACAGGTCTTAAGGGCAGAGTTTGATAGGTTTTCAGAAACTGAACATGCCTGCATGACCAGAATTCAGATCAATAACAGAATATAACAGCATCTCAGATTTCTCCTTATGCCCCCTTATAGTAATTTCCTCCACCCTGAAGGTAATCATTCTCCTGAATGTTATCAGCATAAGTAAGTTTTGCCTGTTTTTCTAATTTATGTCAATGCAATAAAATACCATGTACTCTCTTAGGTCTGACTTCTTTTACTAACATTTGTATTTATGAGATTCATCAATGTGGTTGTACAAAGTTACAGCTTGTTCATTTTCATTGTTGTATAGTATTCCTTTGTGTGAGTATATTGTAATTTGTCCATTCTACGGTTGATGGGCATTTGAGTAATCTTCAGTTTGAGTTTATTACAAACAGTGCTGTTATCAACATTCCAATACTTGTTTTTTGATCAACATATATAAACTTTTCCATTAGGCATATACCTAGTAGTTAAATTGCTAGGTCATAGGGTATGTATATGGTTAGCTTTAGTAGGTAATGCCAAAGAATTTTCTAGAGTGGTTTTATCAATTTATACTCCCATCAAGAGAGTATGAGAGTTCTGGTTGCTCCATATCCTTACTGACACTTAGTATTTTCCATCTTTTTCGTTGTAACCATTCTGAAGAGTGTGTATATATAGTGTATATATAGAGTCTTATGTTAAGACTCTAACCAATAAATAGGTGTGACCTTTGGTGCCTCATACATAAGATATATATAAACCAAATCAACAAAACAAATATATATATATATATATCTCAAATCAACAAAACAAATATATATAAATACATAAACAAACATATATAAAATACATATATTATTTTAAAATATGAACCTTTGTCTAGTATATGTATTGTGAATATCTTCTTCCACTTTGTGGTGCCTTTTAAACTATCTTAGCAATGTCTTTTGACAAACAGAATTTCTTAATTTTAATATGATCCAATTTATCAAAATTTATTTCTTTTATGCTCAACCTCACTCATCGTCAGGGAAATGTAAATCAAACCTACAATGAGATATCACCTCACACCTGTCAGAATAGCTAAAATTAACAACACAGGAAACAACAGATGTTGGCAAGGAGGTAGAGAAAAGGGAATCCTCTTTTTTTTTTTTTAAGATTTTATTTATTTATTCGACAGAGAGAGAGACAGCCAGCGAGAGAGGGAACACAAACAGGGGGAGTGGGAGAGGAAGAAGCAGGCTCATAGAGGAAGAGCCTGACGTGGGGCTCGATCCCAGAACTCCGGGATCACGCCCTGAGCCGAAGGCAGACACTTAACCGCTGTGCCACCCAGGCGCCCCGAAAAGGGAATCCTCTTACACTGTTGGTGGGAATGCAAGCTGGTACAGACACTCTGGAAAACAGTATGGAGGTTCCTCAAGAAGTTAAAAATAGAACTACACTATGATCCAGCAATGGCACTACTCAGTATTTACCCAACGGATACAAAAATACTAATTCAAAGGGATACATGCACCCCGATGTTTATAGCAGCATTATCTACAATAGTCAAATTATGGAAACAGCTCAAGTGTCCATCGAATGACAAATGGATAAAGAAGATGTGCTATATACGTACAATGGAATATTATCCAGGCATAAGAAGAATGAAATCTTGCCATTTGCAATGACATGGATGGAGCTAGAGGATATTACGCTAAGTGAAGTAAGTCAGTCAGAGAAAGACAAATACCATATGACTTCACTCATATGTGGAATTTAAGAAACAAAGATATGAGCAGAGGGAAATAAAGAGAAAGAGAGACAAACTAAGAAACAGACTCTTAACTAGAGAGAACATACTGATGGCTACCAGAGGCAAGG
>NW_024423319.1:20921756-20996899 GCF_017311325.1 Ursus maritimus
TTGAGCATCTGCCTTCAGCTCACATCATGATCCCAGGGTTCTAGGATCAAGCCCCACATCGGGCTCCCTGATCAGTGGGAAGTCTGCTTCTCCCTCTCCCTCTGCCCGTCCCCCTGCTTGTGTGCTCTCTCTCTCTCACTCTCTCAAACAAATTAATAAATAAAATCTTTAAAAACATGTCAACTGTTGTTCTTGGACAAAACCCCATGAGTACATTTAGGGAATTTTAAAAAATGTTTTATTATTCTACATAACATATTAAGTTCCTTTGACAGCAACAGTAGTTCGTTATAGTCCATTTATAGAAGAGTACCCAAATAGGCAAAGCTTGAGTCTTTTTATTTTTTAAATTAAATCAATTTTGCCATTTTGGTGTTTGACATATTTTATATCTTTTTATTGAAACATCATAAACAGTAAGTGCACAGGTCTTAAGGGCAGAGTTTGATAGGTTTTCAGAAACTGAACATGCCTGCATGACCAGAATTCAGATCAATAACAGAATATAACAGCATCTCAGATTTCTCCTTATGCCCCCTTATAGTAATTTCCTCCACCCTGAAGGTAATCATTCTCCTGAATGTTATCAGCATAAGTAAGTTTTGCCTGTTTTTCTAATTTATGTCAATGCAATAAAATACCATGTACTCTCTTAGGTCTGACTTCTTTTACTAACATTTGTATTTATGAGATTCATCAATGTGGTTGTACAAAGTTACAGCTTGTTCATTTTCATTGTTGTATAGTATTCCTTTGTGTGAGTATATTGTAATTTGTCCATTCTACGGTTGATGGGCATTTGAGTAATCTTCAGTTTGAGTTTATTACAAACAGTGCTGTTATCAACATTCCAATACTTGTTTTTTGATCAACATATATAAACTTTTCCATTAGGCATATACCTAGTAGTTAAATTGCTAGGTCATAGGGTATGTATATGGTTAGCTTTAGTAGGTAATGCCAAAGAATTTTCTAGAGTGGTTTTATCAATTTATACTCCCATCAAGAGAGTATGAGAGTTCTGGTTGCTCCATATCCTTACTGACACTTAGTATTTTCCATCTTTTTCGTTGTAACCATTCTGAAGAGTGTGTATATATAGTGTATATATAGAGTCTTATGTTAAGACTCTAACCAATAAATAGGTGTGACCTTTGGTGCCTCATACATAAGATATATATAAACCAAATCAACAAAACAAATATATATATATATATATCTCAAATCAACAAAACAAATATATATAAATACATAAACAAACATATATAAAATACATATATTATTTTAAAATATGAACCTTTGTCTAGTATATGTATTGTGAATATCTTCTTCCACTTTGTGGTGCCTTTTAAACTATCTTAGCAATGTCTTTTGACAAACAGAATTTCTTAATTTTAATATGATCCAATTTATCAAAATTTATTTCTTTTATGCTCAACCTCACTCATCGTCAGGGAAATGTAAATCAAACCTACAATGAGATATCACCTCACACCTGTCAGAATAGCTAAAATTAACAACACAGGAAACAACAGATGTTGGCAAGGAGGGAGACAGCCAGCGAGAGAGGGAACACAAACAGGGGGAGTGGGAGAGGAAGAAGCAGGCTCATAGAGGAAGAGCCTGACGTGGGGCTCGATCCCAGAACTCCGGGATCACGCCCTGAGCCGAAGGCAGACACTTAACCGCTGTGCCACCCAGGCGCCCCGAAAAGGGAATCCTCTTACACTGTTGGTGGGAATGCAAGCTGGTACAGACACTCTGGAAAACAGTATGGAGGTTCCTCAAGAAGTTAAAAATAGAACTACACTATGATCCAGCAATGGCACTACTCAGTATTTACCCAACGGATACAAAAATACTAATTCAAAGGGATACATGCACCCCGATGTTTATAGCAGCATTATCTACAATAGTCAAATTATGGAAACAGCTCAAGTGTCCATCGAATGACAAATGGATAAAGAAGATGTGCTATATACGTACAATGGAATATTATCCAGGCATAAGAAGAATGAAATCTTGCCATTTGCAATGACATGGATGGAGCTAGAGGATATTACGCTAAGTGAAGTAAGTCAGTCAGAGAAAGACAAATACCATATGACTTCACTCATATGTGGAATTTAAGAAACAAAGATATGAGCAGAGGGAAATAAAGAGAAAGAGAGACAAACTAAGAAACAGACTCTTAACTAGAGAGAACATACTGATGGCTACCAGAGGCAAGGTGGGTGGGGGGATGGGGATTAAGGAGGGCACTTCTTATGATCAGACCAGGTGATGTACAGAAGTGTTGAATCACTATATTGTACACCTGAAACTCATATTACACTGTATGTTAACTAACTGCCATTCACATAAAAACTTTTTAAAAAATTTAAAAAATAAAAATAATTGTTTCTTTTATGCCTTTCAAATCTTATTTAGGATTTTCTTACCTTGTCCAAGGTCAAAAATGTTTTTGTTTTATCTAAATGCTGTATTTTTTGATGCCTTTCACAGATCCGTAATCTATCTCTAATTGCCTGAAAAACTATACAGTTTTAATTTTAATCAAATATCCATCTTTTTTCTGAAAGGAAAATGATGATGATGCTCTTGCCTCTTGCATAGGTCAGATCTGAGCATCCACTGAGTCATTTCCTGTAAAGCATATTTAAGAAGTGCCTGATTTTGTAGTGGTCATAATTGTTATCTCTCTCCAGCTACTTAAAACTCCCACATATCCAAGCCAAATCAACAAAACAGACACTCAAACTTTCTCAAAGTTTTACCATCTATAGCATCCCAGTTGCTTTCTGGAGATTTTCCAGGTCCCTCCCTTAGTTTTTTAACTAGCTGTTCCCATTGCTCTTGCCTCCATGATCTTATAAGCTCTGCAGGGGCAGGGATTGTGCCAACTTCATTTCTGCAGCCCCTTCAGCTTCCTACCCCCACCTCAGGGCCTAACCCAAGGGGGCTTCTCTGGGATGTTTACTGCATGGAATGGGAACCTTTGCTCTGATAGTTTCTCTGGTGCTTGACATAAGACAACCCTCTTCCCTAGGCCCATAAATTCAGAAATAAAGCAGAATCTCCCAGACTAATAAGTTACTTCCTAATTACTAAAACTAAGGGAAGGCCTACAAAGTTGCCTATAAAGCAGCAGCCTCATGAGTTGCAATTAGAATAAAGAGCAGTGACTTGGCAGACTATGACCCACACCCACAGGCATAGAGGCCTTCTCACAGGGCTCTTCAGAGGGCAGTCCTGGCTCCGGAACCCATGGGGAAGATCCAAGTCTGTCTTAAAATGTCCTTTTGGTAGACTCTGGCTTGAACCCACTCCATGTGACCCCCTGGTACTGTTTTATACACAATGTCAGTGTACAGAAGACAGAGTAGACAAGCCCTAATCTTTAAGTATGCCTGTTTCAGAATGTCATGCCAGCCACCCTAGGAAAATGTTTACTCCTGTCACTCTGATTTTCAAGGTGTGCATGTAATTTATTGCTGACAATACTCCTAATGGAGTCTGTCCTTTTCTTTTTTTTTTAAGATTTTATTTATTTATTTGAGAGAGTGTACACGAGAGAGGATGAGTAGGGGGAGGGGTAGAAGGAGAAGCAGACTTCCCACTGATCAGGGAGCCCAACCCAGGGCTTGATTCCAGGGCCCTGGAAACATGACCTGAGCCTAAGGTAGATACTTAACCGACTGAGCCACCCAGGCACCCCGGGTCTGTCCTTTTTCTGACCAACGTGTTCAAAAGCTGTGTTGAGTCACTACCTTAGGTCTGGTTCCTTCCAAATACTTTCTGGGATGAATTAAACATCGATGGACTCTAAACCATGGACTTCTTGCTCCTCTGTGCCAGTGTGATATTTCATAAATTATGGGATCAAACCCATTTATCAACTGATGTCTAGTGAGCTTGGCAGACACTTGTGCTATTAAGCATTAGAAAATTCAGTGTGTGATGATGATGTAGTCAGGAGGAAAAATAGTGTTTCAAAAAAGTAACCTTCGATATTTTGTCAACTAAGTATTTGAAGATAGATTTTACTCATTTAGTATTTTCCATTAGAGATGTATTGATGATAATTGCTTTGAAAACACAGTAGAAGCATGAGACCCGCTCTTTGATGAGTTTGCAAGAATCAGAAAGCTGGAAATCACATGGTGATAGCTTCCTCCCAAGGACCAGCATGTTCCTCTAGCAGGGAATTCAGAACCTCACTGGGAGCAGGTTGGGGAATAGGGGCTTGAGTGTCAGTGGTTTCCACCTTTGTGGAAGAGTTCAAAGGGAAGAACTACGAGTTACTGAACTCCTATTACTTAGCAGGTATGATGCTAGGCCCTTGATGTGGTTTATTTAATCTAGACTTTACATTAACACCAGAAGGTAGATATTATTTCCATGTTTGTTTTCTGCTTTTAAAACAATAAGTGATAATCCATCATATCAACAGCCTAAAAAAGAAAAATCATATTGATATATCATTGATGATCATATCAATAGATATAGAAAAAGCATTGACAGAATCCAATACCCATTCATGATTTTTCAAAAAGGTTTCCATAAATTAGGACTAGAGGGGAACTCCCTAACCTTGATAAAGTCCATCTACAAAACACCTACAACCAATGTCAAACTTAATGGTGAGAAACTTGAAGCTTTCCTACTAAGATCAGAAACAAAGCAAGGATGTCTACACTCACCACCTCTTTCAACATCATACCAGAAGTCCTAGATAATTAAATAAGACAAGAAAAGGAAATAAAAGATATACAGGTTGAGAAGAGAGAAATAAAACTGTCTTCGCTTATAGATGGCATGATTATGTAGAAAATCTGAAAGATTTGACAAAAAAAAAAAAACAACAACCTGGAATTAATAACCAGTTACTGCAAGCTTTCAGGATACAAGATTAATACACAAAAGTCAACTGCTTTTCTACATGCCAACAATGTACACATAGAATTTGAAATTAAAAACACATTACCATTTGTATTAGTGACTCCAAAAATGAAATACTTAAGTATAAATCTAACAAAATATGTACAAGACTTATATGAGAAAACCCACAAAGCTCTGATAAAAGAAATCAAAGAAGACCTAAATAAATGGAGATATATTCTATGTTCATAGATAAGAGGACTCAATATTGTCAAGACTTCAGTTTTTCCCAACTTGATCTATAGATTCAACACAATACCAATCAAAATCCCAGCATGTTATTTTGTGGATATTGACAAACTAATTCTAAAGTTTATCTGGAGAGACAAAGGACTCAGAATAACCAACTAAATATTTAAGGAGAAGAACAAAGTCAGAGGACTGACACTACCTGACTTCACATCTTATTATAAAGCTACAGTAATGAAGACAATGTGGTATTGATGAAAGAATAGACATATAGACTAACTGAATAGAATAGAGAGCCCAGAAATAGACCCCCCATAAATATAATCAACTGATCTTTGACAAAGGATTAAAGACAACACAATAGAGAAAAGATAGTTCTTTCAACAAATGGTGGTTGAACAAGAGGACATCCACAGTTAAAAATATAAATCTAGAGACAGACCTTATACCCTTCACAAAAATTAACTCAAAACGGGTCATAGACTTAAACGTAAAACACAAAAATATAAAAATTCTTAGAAGATAACATAAGAAAAAACCTAGATGAACTTGGGTATGACAGTAACTTTTTAGATACAACACCAAAAGCATAACCCATGAGAGAAATAATTGATAAACTGAACTTCATTAAAATTTAAAACCTATGCTTTGTGAAAGACAATGTCAACAGAATGAGAATACAAACCACAGATTGGGAGAATATATTTTCAAAAGACACATCTGATAAAAGACTGGGTTATCTGAAATATACAAAGAACTCTAAAAACTCAACAGTAAGAAAATGAACAATCTGATTTTAAAATGGGGTGGTGGGGGATGGGGTAATTGAGTGATGGGCATTGAGGAGGGCACTTGATGGAATGAGCACTGGGTGTTACATGTAACTGATGAATCACTAAATTCTACCCCTGAAACTAATAACACACTATATGTTAACTAAATTGAATTTAAATTAAAAAAATTAAAAATAAATAAAAATGAGCCAAAGACCTTAATAAACACTTCACCAAAGAAGATATACAGATGGCAAATAGCATATAAAAAGATGTTCAACATCATATGTCGTTAGGGAATTACAAATTAAAACAACAATGAGATACCAGTATACACCCATTAGAATGCTCAAAACCTGTAACATTGACAATACCAAATACTGGCTAGGGTGTGGAGGAACAGGAACTCTCGTTCATTGCTGATAGGAATGCAAAATGGTCTGGTGCCCTTAAAAGCCAGTCTGACAGTTTCTTACAAAACTAAACATAATCTTCCCATACAGTCCAGAAACTCTGTTCCCTGGTACTTCAATGAGTTAAAAATTTATGTCCACACAAAAATCTGCACATAAATGTTTATAGCAGCTTTATTCATAATTGCCAAGATTTGGAAGCAACCAAGATGCCCTTCGGTAAGCACATGGATAAACTGTACTATATCCAGACAATGGAATATTTTTCACGACTAAAAGAAATGAGCTATGAAGCCATCAAAAGACGTGGAGGAATCTTAAATGCACAGTACTAAGTGAAAGAGGCCAGTCTGAAAATGCTACACACTGTATGATTCCAACTATATGACATTCTGGAAAAGGCAGAACTATGGAGACAGTAATAAGAACAGTGGTTGTTAGGAGTTAGGAAGGAGGGAGAGTTGAAAAGGAAGAGCACAGATTTATAGGGTAATGAAACACTTCTGTATGATACTACAAGAGTGGATACGTTTTATTATACATTTGTCAAAATCCATAGAATGTACAACACCAAGAGTAAACCTTAATGTAAACATGGGCTTTGGGGGATAAACATGTTTCAGTGTAGGTTCATTAATTGGAACAAATGTACCCCTGCGGTGTGGGATTTTGAGAGTGGGACAGGGGTTAAGGAGGGTTGTGAGTGTATGGGGGCAAGGAGTAAATAAGAACTCTGTGCCTTTCACTTGATTTTGCTGCAAACCTAAAACTGCTCTAAAAGTAAAGCAGACTTTTGAAAAGATTATAAGGAAACAATAAATGAAAGAGCAGGGAAGGAAATTTAAGAAACCTCTCCATGATCACACAGTAAATGTTTAGTAAGTCAATCTACTGGTAAAGAGAATAAAATGGTCTTAATTCATGGAGACTATTAGCCTGCTGGTCCGAGCTCTGGCCTCAGTGTGGGGAGAGTGGTCTGTGAACTACCCAAGGCCGCTCAAATAATTGTGTAAAGACATATATTTTTATTTTTCTGGACAGAATCTCCCTAGCTTTCCCAAACACTCCCAATAGGTTAAGAATCACATTGAACTCATGATATTGGAATTGCTCTATGGATAAAGGCAGGAAGCCAACTTTGGAAACTATTTAGTGTTATCAGTGTGAGTATAATGGTTACAACATGTTCCAACCTGTCTAGGTTAGGACTGGTTGGAAAAATGAAAGAAGAACGTCATTGCTGTTCGTTACTGGGTCAGGACACCATATCATGGGAACTCCCTAAGGTTTATCATCTCAGGCTACACTGTATTCTCTGAATATGTAAGTGTCTCTTATGTGGTCGTTGGAGATGTGACTTTGAGAAATCCAAGTTGGATTTTTGAACTCTCCTCACTGAATTCTAAACTTGTTGAAGACCCCCATTTTAGTTACATTATCCTTCTGCGCTGGTACAAGAAATACATACACAGCTGAGAAAAACTATGGTTATGGTGCATGATGTTAGGGCAGAAAAGGACCTTACAATTCTGCCTCTCTCAGTGTACATAAAGGATATTGATTCTGAGAGAGGAAGGGGAGTTGCCTCTTGCCATGGATCACACAGCAAGTTTTAAGAGCTGAGTCAGAAATGAACTGAGGTCTCTTGCCTCCCAGGCCAATATTCTTTTCAGAAAGGTGACTTCTCTAACTTTCAGACTCATTGTCTCTAAATGCTTACTGAACATCTCTATTTGGATGCTCCTCTCAGGCATTTCAAACACAACAGACCTCAGAGCAAACTCATGACTTCCTCTCTACTCCTCGCAAAACATCCTCTATTACCTTCCATCTCCACTCTCCCTTGTCTTCACAAACCCTCAAACTACTTCCATAGCTCCATAGCTCCTCCTCTGTTCCTGTTATCCACTGCTGCATGAAAACTATCTCAAAATAATGGCTTAACACAACATTTCTCATGCTTATGAATATGCAGTTTGAGTAGGGCTCTATTCTACTTGGCCTCAACTGACTGTCTTGAAAGCTGGGGAATGAATCTCTCACATGTCTTGCAGTTGGTAGCCTTTCCATGTGGTCTCATAGCTTTCTCACATGATGGTGCCTGGGTTCCAAGGTAAGCATCCCAAGAGAGGAATGGAGTGGGCAGGTGGAAGTTCTATTGTCTTTTTTGACCTAGCCTCACAGTGTTACTTCTGCTACACTGTGAAGGCATTTACAAAAGCCTGAGTAGGTTCAAAGGGAGGATAAATACACTCCACCTCTGTCAGAGGAACAGCAGAGTTCTGCAAGAGCATATAGTTCAGAAATCTTGCCAAGACATCTTGAGACCATTCATCATGGTACCAATCACCAGGAACTGCTTCCTGTTTTGGGATTTGGAGCCTACTTGTCTGCTTTTCCAGAACTCTAAAAAAAGCTGTGTGGTGTTAATAGTAGCAGGGCTAATCTGATTTCTTCATTTTCCTCCATAAGATCTAACAATAGGCCCATTAAAGTGTTAAGGAGAGGGACCTTGAATATTCTTTCTGCATAAGAGAGTTACATTCCTTAAGGACCTACATCTAAATCTACTGTCAGTGCCTATGGGTTTCATGCTATTATGGCATGTTCTGCAGACTCATAAGGTAATGTGCAAGGCAGTGTTCACAAATGTTTCAAATAAGTTTATGACCTCCACTATAAAATAGGACCTATTCATTTGGGGATCTCACTCACTCACTCACTCACTCACTCACTCACTCACATGTGTTCTGATTGATTTGTTAAAAATCATAATACTTCAATGGATCCTACAAAATATTCTATCAGATGTGTTCTTCCTAAAGGGACCATTAACTGACTGCAACATGAAAATGGAAATGGGCACTTCATAATTGAGATGGTTAATTGAAGAGTGTTGTGGCTAATAATGTGCTAGCAAAGTATTCATACCGAGAAGTTAATGGAATCTCATGTGACATAAAGTAGAATTTTCAGGAATAGATGAGAAGTCTGGTCTACTGTGTATAGTTCAGGCAATACCTGGAACCAGGGCTAATAGACACCATGACCGATATAAAGGGACAACCCCTGGCAACCCTGCCTGGAATATTATATAACCATGGGCACCATGCATCATCAGAGGAATAAGGAGAAGCATGATCATGTTCTCATGTTGGGGTAGGGGTCTCAGAACTATGTTATGTGATGAATAGTGAAGACCCTCGGGGTGATGTGGTAGATTAAGTTGTTGCTCCCAATTCTTCATCTTCTGTAATACTGTAATATATCCACATCTTTGCCCTAGTCTTGTGGTGAGCACAGAATACTTTCCTGACCTTTGACTTTGGTCTTAGCCAATGTGACGTCAGTACATGTGATGCAGACAGAGCTTGAGGTTCGGTTACTCTCTTACACTCCTACATTTCACCATGAGAACATGCCCATGTAGCTGCTGGCGCAAGAGAGAATGAGAGACCTGTAAAGCAGACCTGGATCCAACCCACAACTTAGAGCCAAGCCCAGCTGAACCCAACCTAGACCGCCAAGCCCAGCTGAACCCAACCTAGACCACCTGAACCCCAACCAATTTGCAGATGCATGCATGCAAACCAACTGCCTATGATGGCATTGTACTGAGTTTGGGAGGAGGGTTTGTTATGCTCGATTATTGTGGTAATAGCTATAATTGAGATGGTGATCACTTAGAAGTTACATAACACTAGTGCTGTATTATAATCGAGTCCCAGATGGAGTAGAGTAGAAAGAAAATGCGACTATATATCCGTCTAAGGACTCTTGTAGCCCTGATATTTTCCAGTTTCATGGAAGGGTATGAAAAGTTTTCTGAAGTGAGCAAATGTCTTTTGATCCATCAATTTTTACAATTTGAAGTCAATAAAAAGAAAACACTCAATCGAGTTAAATGAGTTAAAGTCAATATCCATCTTATTCTATCACCTCAAAATCTTTCAGATTTCTTCCAGGTGTGAAAATAACTAATGCTGTGGCTCTAGATCAACTTCCTCACCTCTGAAAGTTTGGTGAAGGTTCCCAAAGGCACTGGATCTGTGCTTCAGGGAAGGTCAAGAGAATGAAGCTGGGCAAAGTGGCCTGGCCAGCCCTGTAGGTCCCAGAGGGAAGTCATCCACTAGCCGTTCTTTCCTTAGCTTTAACATATGCCAGAGAGATATTCTTCCTTTAACAGATTATATGCTACTCTAATAAATTCCCCAAATCCACAAGGGAAAGATGGGAGGTTGACAGTTATTTTGATCTCCATTTTTCATAAGGACTTTGGTCTTGGAATGTCAGTATATTAGTAGTGTTGCTAGAGATTTTAAAAATCCAGGGGTCACTGGAATCTAAATTATATACATAGCTATGCATCTTTCCAAAACTTTCTAAAGGTGGAGAAAAGTGGTAACTGCACAGCAAAGATGACTTTGTAATGCACTATACCACTGACTGACTCAAACTAATTTTCAGAGATATTAAAATCTCTGCTAATGGATTTTCTATTTAAATAGGAATTAAATAGTATTTATTTTCTGCCTCCCTTGCTTCCAGCTTCCTGCTACATCTGCACCCCCACCCCGAACAGAAATACATACCCTCCCGCCTTAAGGCTTTGTGCCAGCTCTAACACCAGACTGAAACTGATTGGTTGAGCCCTGCAAATAAATACGCAAACCACACTAGGACCAACTTAAATAAGGAGATGTTGTTTCTCAAAGTGCAGACCTCAGACCACTAATGGATCCCTGATAATCTAACAAGTGATTCCAAGAGAGTTCCATAGTTTTAGTGTAAAAGGTGATGAAATAAATTCATTCACGGAGGCTCCTTAGGTTTGAAAGGTAAGATCAATTATGACTGTCACAGAAATTCTTTAACATTCCTAATAAGTAGTACAGTCTTTAAAGGATGGAATTTATCAGCTTGTCTTACCAAATAATTCAGTTACCAGATGGCTCTTCACTTACATTTTTATGTCATTTGTTGTTATTGTTTATGGGTATTGTATTTTTTGTTGCTCCTATTGTTTATTGTCCTTGATTATATCCCCAATTCAAAACAGTAGATCAATGACTCACAATGGTTTAATGAGGTGTAAAAAATCTCAAGAAAATGGTAACATAAATATAGTTCTAAATAATGCTGTAAACTTAAATAGTGAGCAGAACCCAAGTATGACTACAGACCGTGTGTTCTAGGACAAGTGGATGTGTGCTTGCAATGATTTCACATAAACAGCCAAAAAAAAAAAAAAAGAGGGAAAATGTAGCTAGGAGATATGCTGATGACTGTGTTAAAAAATAAAACTTTGTTAAAAGATTGCATACAGGCATCACAGCTTTCATGTCCTTTTCTAACAAAGCACACAACATTACTTCCAATGCAATACACAATAAGGCTTTCTGGAAATAAATTAATCATTTTTTTCACTAAAAGCAAAGCATAGGCCAAACTACAGATGCTTTATTCAGGATTTGCTCCTTGTAGCAAAAATCAGGATGTGACAGAGGCTGCTAGGGGTCACCCATATCCATGTACCCCTTTTTGCATAAAAAGAAAGTCTGACTTCTGTTGGGCACACACACACTCAGAATACATAGAAGATGGCTCAGTTTTGTTTTGTTTTGTTTTGTTTGCAGCTATGCTATGCGTGGTCATGGAACTTAATTTTAGCCAATGGGATGTGAGGGCAAGTGACGTGTACAACTTCTGGAGTATGTCCTTAAAGGGAAAGGGTGTATGCCTTCCCCGCTCCTTCCTCCATCTGCCACCTGGAACGTGGATGCAGCAGTGAGCCATCTTGGACCATACAGGTGAGGGCAACAGTTGAGAGGAGGTGTGGGGAAAAGCTACAAGGAGCCTAGATCTCTGGATGACTTCCTGGAGCGAAGCCTCCATGCCAATTCTGAAGCTTCTGACTCCAGACTGACACGAGATAGAAATCAACTTTTAGTTTGTCGAAGACTCTGTTAATTTTGGTCTCTATTTCATGCAGCTAAACATATACTCAGACTTCATAGCCAAGTTAAGCTAATTGATTGCCAAGAAGGTTGTGATAGCAGCTGCAAATTTAATGACAAATACTCTGCTCAGAGAGAAAGACTAAAAAGGTGTTAAATGACACTGTTGGTTGTTACAAAACATCAATGACAAACAAAAGGAAGAGCAGTTACTATCACGTGGCACGAAAGCAGATATCTCACACTATAGTTAAATAAAACCACTGATGTATAGAGTATAAATCAGCTCTTGGCATATGTGTAGGGCACATATGATTGTTGCCTTCAATTACTTTTATTATTGCTCTGTTTATTACTGACAACCCAGAGTACAGAAGGGTTTATTTTCTTCATTTAGTTAATGATTATTTTGTGAGTGATGATTTTAACAGGGAAGAACAGTGCATCTGAATTACTACTGATAGAGAATCCACAATGTGCACAGCAAGGAAGGGTGTTATAAAACAAAGAATTAGAGGTCGTGTCTGAGCACTGCAAGCAGATTTGTTCATAGAAAACAACTGATGGTCAACAACTTGTCTCCTGATCATGTCTTGGTTTTGAAAGGAATGGTGAAAATCGTGAATATGATCAAAATATGGCCTCTGATTTTACTTCTTTTATGGTTGTTACAAGAAGAATCAAACAGTGAATCTAAGACTACTTTTTGACAATAAAATATCCTGGCTGTCAAGGGGCAAGATGCTACGTGTGTCTTTGCAACCAAGGCTGAGATCTCCTCGAGACACTGAAACAATGTCAATAATGACCATTCTGACTTTCAGAGACTTGCTCAAGTAGCACATCTAGAAGAGTCTGAATTAACCCCATTCGGGGTTAAGCTGGCATGATGTTTTATGTGAAGGCTAAAATAGAGGGATTTCTTAAAAACAAATTGGTTCTAGCAGCTTGATCTCCAAGAGTTGGACTCTTTCCCATCACTTGCTCATTATTTTCACTTGTGGAAAAAGGCAACTGATGACATATTGTTGGATGTGGTGGGATGATACATGAAATAATGACATTTCACATATTTTCTGTCCCTACAATCCTTTTATTTGCCACATCACCCCTCCCCATATTCAAGCTAGACTTTGGCCTTCACAGCCTCAGGGAAAGGAATGTCGGCAGTTGAATTAGGGGGGAAAAAGTTAATTCTTTTTTTCTCTTTTTTTAAACCACTTTATTGAGCTATGACTGACATACAAAAAGCTGTACATACTTAATGTGTACAACGTGGAGAGTTTAGAGATAAGTATCCATCCAGGAAACCATCACCGCAATCTATGCCATAAATCTTGACTTCTGAACTTCTAGCTGGTTTTACCCTAATATGGAAGGAAAGGAGGCACAAAGTTTCTGGGCAGAAAGAACCAGGTGAGAGTTTGGAAAGGAAGCAGTGCAGTCCATTTCGTACAGGAGCCCCAAGGGTGCCCCCGTTACCTCCTCCACCAAGCAGAGTCCCAAGACAGGCATGACATAATCGCCTTCAAATTTAGAGTTTAGACCCATGAGTGCAAATGGAAGAGCTCTGTGTCTAAGCATGAGAGGGCCAGGCTCAGTTCCTGTGACTCAGAATAGCAGGGGAGGGAGTCCATAAGTTCTCATATCCATACACAGATCTCCAGAGAAGGCCCAAAACATAAATTAGAGAGAAATGCATCATCACTTTTCTACTTCCAATCGGCTCGTTCGCATCAACAAATATACCTGCAATGTTCAGCATGTGAACACATCCCATCCTACAGCCACGACTCTGCTGTGGTCTGAATGTTTCTGTCCCTCTAAAATTCATATGTTAAAATTCGCACTCCCAAAGGTGATGGTATTTGTAGGTGGGGCATTTGGGCAGCGATTAGGTCCCAGGGTGGAGCCCTCAGGAATGAGATTAGTGCTCTTTTAAACAAAATCCCATAGAAGTCCCTAGCCCTTCCACCGGGTGAGGATGCAGCCAGAGGTCAGCAGTCCACAACCCAGAAGAGGGCCCCCTTCCAACCATGCTGGCACCCTCGTCTAGGACTTCCAGACTCCAGAATTGTGAGAAATCGATGTCTGTTGTTTATAAGCTCCCCAGTCTGTGGCATTCTGTTATAGCAGCCTGATTGGCTTAAGACAGCCTCCTTGACCTCACATGCCTGTCAAACTTCTGTCCCACTTCTCTGGTTCCCTTTATGGGGAAACTCAAAAGAGCTGTCTCTTCTTCCTGTCTCCACTGTCCTCCTGCTGTTCTCTCTCACACCCACTTCGGGCAGGCTTTGACCTTACTCCTCCACTGAAAGTGTTCTTTCACACATGACCTCTATATTATCCTATCCAAGGGCAATCTCAGTCCTTAGACTATTTGCAATCTTCCTTATAATAATACATAATAAATATCAATTCCATTCTTCCAGTTGCTCTAGTCAGAAATCTTGGAGTCCTCTCTGACTCCTTTCTTTTCCTACAGCTAGTCCATCAACAAATCCAATGGGCTGTACCAGCATAATATATCCAGAAGCTTAGCACTTATCGCCATCTTCAGGGCTGTACCCCAGCACAGCTACCATCGTCTTTCACCTGGATTATTGCAAAGGTCTTCTAACTAAGCCCCTGCTTCTATTTTTGCTGCCCATAACAATTTATTTTATATATATACACATATATACACACACACATAACACATATATTACATATATACACATACACATACATGCATGTGCATATTAAGTTTGTGTATGCGCATGTATATGCATATGTTATATATGTGTTTAAATATATGTATATATGTTCTATTATATATATGTAATCATGATTAATATATTAAGACCATGAAATATGGGTATAGAAATAGATATATGGATGGATGAATGGAGCAGAATATATATATATACACTTGGGGACCACATAATCATGTTACATTAAAAATCCCACTGGTATTTTGATGTCAACTACATCAAATATCTTTCCTGTCCAGGATTATGACACATCTCTCTTTGGTTGTTTTTCTGTAAATTTCTTCATACAGGTATTTGGGTTTATTCCTGGGCATTTTCTATTTTGCTTTTACTGTTATTTTGCTTAATTTTTTGTTGGACAATTGTTATTTGCTATTGTAGAAGGGACCTTCTTATCATTTACACATTATAAATTGTCATGGCCAATGTAAAGGAAAGTTCTGAGTTTTGTTTATTGACATTTTATCTGGCCACTTTAATGAATGCCCTTACTTTTTTAGTATTTTTTTAGTTAGGGGTTTTATGTAGAGATAAAATATTATTTTCAAAGTATTATACTTTTGTCTTTTTCTTACCAACATTTACACATCTTTACTTTTTCTAAAATCACCTTATTCCATTGGTTGGTATTCCTAGTGTACTTTGGGAGCCATCTTGGAATTCTGCCTGTCATACTCCTGATACCTTATTATTTGTGTTATAGTTTTATTGGGGGCATGTTTATAAAGTAAAGAAGATACCTATAATTATTTTTCATCAAAAAAGGATATCAAATTTTATCAGCACTATTTTAGCACCTATTGAGATAATCCTGGTGTTCATTTCCTTTAATATGTTAATGTAGTAGATTCTATCAACACATTTCTTTTTTTAAAGACTTATTTATTATTTGACAGAAAGAGAGAGAGCATGGGGGGAGGGGCAGAGGGAGAGGGAAAGAGAGAATCTCAAGCAGACTCCCTGCTGAGTGCAGAGCCTGATGTGGGGCTCAATCTCACGACCCTGAGATCATGACCTGAGCTGAAATCAAGGGTCAGACGCCTAACTGACTGAGCCACCCAGGCACCCCTATCAATACATTTCTTAATGTTAAACTAACTTCTCATTCTTTGGATAAATCCCGTGTATTAATTAGGAGCTACTTTTGGCTGCTAATGATAAATTGAAGAGTGGCTTAAATCAGTGAGCAGTTAATTCTCTCACATTAGGGTAGTCCAGAACTGGTCTGGAGACTGTACCCAGTTATCAAGGAGCCAGACTCCTTTCTTCTGCCTCCCCGTTCTTCACCTGCAGTTCCATTCTTCACTTTGCCTCATTATCCGAGATGGCTGTGGGTACTCCAGCTAACACATCTGTGCTCCAGGCAGGAGACATGGTGAGTGCATCAGGCAGCGTCCTGGCAAGACCTGGTGTAACGGTGTGAATTCGATGATGGACTCTTCATAACAGTGTGGGAAGGGGGAAAGGAAATAAACAAGGAATGGTAAGGAACCCAGGGGTTAGCAACAGCAGAGAGCCCTTAGGAGTTGTAAGCTTGAAGAGGTGAGGGGAGGAAATAGTTGCAGGAATCCAGAGAGAGCTGCAACTATACTTGTAAAGGGGGGCTACCTGTCCAGAGCTGTGGCCTTAGGTAGAGGGAAGCAGCCACTGTCAGTGTATGGCCTGACAGCAAGGGAGCCCAGAGAATAAATACACTGATTTCTCCGCCCTCCAGACTCCACCTCCTGCTGGTGCCTCTCACTGGCCAAACCCAGCTAGAATCTAGAGGGCAAGGATCCTTGCTGATGGCTTCCATCCAGGTCAGCTTGCTGGGCCGTAGAGCTGAGTGAGTGGAGTGGGAAAGGGCAGAGGGTGGCTCTGCAGAGAAGACGGCATGGGGGGGGGAATGAAAGGAATCAGGCCAGCTGCCTGTCCCCACTGTAAGGGCTGTCATGGAATCCTACCCAGAAATTTCACCATCTTCTTTGCCAGGGCTGAGTTATATCATCCCATAAATCTATAGGTGATATTGGGAAATGTAGGTGGTGTGTGTTTGTTTGTTTTCAGCTGGGCACATTCCCCACCAAATAAAATTAAGCTGCTGTTACAAAGGAAGAGGAGAATGGATAATGAGTAGACAACTGACTGTTTGCTACAGCCTATTTGATCCTGCTGCTGTGATCAGTTGCTAATATATTATTTAGGATTTGGGATCTATTTTCCAAGGTAAGATTGCCTATAGTTTTTTCCTTTGGTGTTAAACCTGTTGTTTGTGGAACTCAATGTAGTATAGCCTTGTAGAACACGAAAGTAAACTCTCCATGCCATCATATGCTGTAAAACAACTTGCATTACATATGAAATTTCTTGATTTTCAAAATTATTGGGATATGCCTGTATATTCTCTCGTAAGGTATAAACTCTCCTCAGTAACTAGTTATATCCCCTTTCTTATTCCTAATTTGTTTAGATGTGTCTTCTTTCTTGTCTTGGCATAGTTTCAAAGATTTGTTGCTGTTATTTATGTTTCTTTTAGTTTTATTGATCAAGCCTAATTTTTATATTTTATTAATGTGTGCTTTGCCTTTAGTAATTACTTCTTTCACTTTCTTTGAGATTACTTTGCTGTGCTTTCCTTATCATCTTGTGTAAAGACTTAGGCCATTTATTTTGAATATTTCGTGTTTTCTAATACATGGAGTGACATTTCACTGTGAGTTCTACACTGGATGCGTCTCACAGGTTTTGGTCGATAGCGTGCTTATGGTTGTTTATTTCTAAACAGTGTATAAATTTCGGTCATTAGTTTTCACTTTAACCCAACGATTATTTAGAAAAACATTACAATATTTTCGTTCATCCTTTTGTGGTCTATTTCAAATTTGAGTGAATGAGGTTAAAGAATTTGACCTGTGTGATCTCGTTTTTGAGAATTTATTTTCTTTGTGGCTTCATAGAGAGTTAATTATATTTTTGTTTGTTCCATCTGTTGATTTCTTAGATGGCTAAGTTCAAGTCTCCCAACAGGAGTGTAGACTGAATTTTCAGTTTATTTTTCCATTTATAATAATTTTTACATAATGTATTTCCAAACTGTGTTCCTAAATGTGTGGGAAACTCGATACAAAATGTCCATTTTGTCACTTTTAATGTTTCTCATCTTGAATTCTATCTTTTTCAGTATTAATACTGCTGCCTATGTTCTCCTTCTGTGAACGTGCACATGGAGCATGTTTTTACCTTTGTGTGTCATTTTAGTTTAGGTGCACCTCTCAGAAATAGTATGCAATTCGATTTGTTTTTTACACCCAATCTGGCCATTTCTGTCTTTAATAAAGGGATTTATTTGCAATTATTATGGTTACTGATCCATGCTATCTTGATTTGTTTTCTATTTACATAAGAATTTGTTATTGTTGTTCTAGCTTTTCTGTCTAGCCTCTGTTGCCTCGCATGTTTTCCTTAGTCTATGTGTTTTTTCCTGTAGTGGTTTTCAAGTTATACATCCCTACTTCTATTCCTATAACATGAACCCTTAAAGTCTGTCCACATATTTAATCTTATATTTGTAAAGTCAACATCTTAAAGTTAACACTAACAATGCTAATAGTAATAACTGACATTTATGGAGTGCCAGACACTGTTCCAAGCACTGTACAACTATTAATTAATTTCAGCTTCGCAGCACTTCATGAAGATGGTTTTAATTATTTCCATTATACAGATGAAAAAATCTGAGGCAAGGAGAGGTAAGTAAACTTTCCAAAGTCATACAGTGAGCAAACAGCAGAGGTTAGGACTTGACTCCGCCAATTGATCCTGCCGCCCATGTTCTAAACCACCACCGTGATCCAGCCTCTCTGCAGTGATAGAATCAGGCCAATGGCCTTTGAACTCTCACAAGAACTTTAGTGTGTGTTCACTGCCTGCTCTTGCCCTCCATGTTTCGATCATTTGATATTTAATTTCTTACTGTTCCCCTCCCCTGCCTTTCTAAAAATATTATTCATCACCTGCTCTTCGGACCGAAGTGTAACTTCTACAGACTACTTTGTCCACTTCCCTTTTGTGCACCTCACGTCATCTTTTGTTCTTATATTTATTATTTCATTTTTCTGAACTACAGCATCAAGAAATTCAAAGGTTTAGAGGCGCCAAGGTGGCTCAATCAGTCTGCCTTTGGCTCAGGACATGATCTCAGGGTCCTGGCATCAAGCCCCACGTCGGACTCCCTGCTCAGCGAGGAGTCTGCTTCTCCCTCTCCCTCTCCCTCTGACCCTCAGCCCTGCTCGTGCTCTCTCTCTCTCACTCTGCTCTCCCTCTCCCAAATAAATAAATAAAATCTTCAAAAGAAAAGAAATTCAAAGGTGTAAACAAAAAGAAAGAAATTCAAAGGTTTATAATCAAAGCATTATGAACTTTTGGGGCTCAAATATACCTGAAAATCACTTTATTTTACTTTTCTGCATGAGACCTTGTTTAGCTAAGAATAGGATTCAAGGTTCAAAATAATTCTCACTTTTACCATCTCATCTTATCCTCTTCTCACACCCAGTATAATTGATGAGAAGTCTGATGTGAATCTGATTCTTGTGCTTTTGTGTGTGATCTCTGGCAGCTATTAGGATTTTTTTCTTTATCTTTGGGGTCCTGAGATGTCACCATGATATCCATAAGTGAGTATCTTTTTCATCCATTCTCTGTGGCATTTGCATCTCTCAAGTGTCACGTGTTTCTTTAGCTCTGGGAAATTTCTTCTATTATTGAATCTCTTCCCTCTATCATCTCTTTCAACTCTTTTTCTAGAACTCTGATTGGAAACAATTCCCCAGCTACTTGCCCTGACAGGTATCCTGGAGACTCTCCAGCTACTTGCATCTATTGTTTGTGAGTTTGAAGGGATCTCTTAGTTTCAGTCTGATCTGTTTTCTATCTTCCAGAGATTCCTTAACGTTTCTGGCCTCCCGATGGCAATCTTTCTTGTTTATCAGCACTACTTTACATTTATTACTTTCCTGTAAAACATATTTTAATGTATTTTCTAATGATGTTAGGCAGTGGGGTTGAAGATGTATGTTCTTAATCTGCTATTTTGAGCCAAGCCTCCACATTTATTTTTGTCTTATTGTACAGAGTATGATTTATGTTGCCTCACGAACTTTGGAGAACTAGGCAGGTTAAAAATAACGAATACATAAACATACATAAACATCGTAGAAGTTATTGCGATGTTACCTGTTCATTTTCATACAAGTATTTACCACAAACCCCTGCAACTCTGAAAGCTGTCAGTCATATGTTATCTTGCAGACAGTTTTGGGGGCTTACGTCCTAAACTGTCGGGTCTCCAGAGACAGAAATATGATGGTTTCTGCATGGCAAAAGATTATTTCAGATCTCTCAGGCTCACAAGTGGGAAGAAGAGGTAGACTGTAAGACTCACCCATCAAGGAACTACATCTGTTTGTTTCATTGCTCTATTACTTGTGCCTGAGCCATATTTGTTGTTCAATAAATGAAGGGAAAAGAGAACTTGTTGCCCAGCGAGAAGGTGTCAGTTATGCCCTCACACTTCTCTTTTCCTGTTCTTATATGAATGCCAGAATGAGATTTTGACCCGTGGCACCCTGTGGATACAATCTCAAAGGCAGCCATGTGTGAATTCTTTCAGCAGTAGTCCAGAATCCTTCCTCTATCTTTTAGCAAAAAACAAGAGCTAACATTCACTTGGTGCTTATTCCGTGACACTCTTCTAGGCGCTTTATATGTGTAAGCTCATTTTACCTTTACAACAGCTCTCTGAAGTAGGTGCTTTGGTTATCTCCAGTTCACAGATGAGAACCCTGAAGCTCAGGGGCATTAAGTTGCCCATGGTCACATAACTGTGGGGGTAGAGCCACGATTTGTCCTGAGGCAATTGGATTCTGAAGGGGAGCAGAATGTACCAACCCCAAATCTGCCTTTTTGGCATATTGATTATTTTGAGCTGGTTATTTTTTATTTTTTTTAAAGAGCAGATGTGGTGAGGTTCTGAAAACCAGGTACAAGTTACCTTGTTGTAAGAACCATTGACATTTAAAAAGAGAAATCAAGATTTGTAAGGGTGTCTCCCCTGTACCAGGAAGGGGGGGTTGCTCTAAATCACTGGAAACTATTATCCGTGGAGAAGACAGTGACTTAAATCTGCATAACAACCTCTCCCTTATTACTGTGCTTTTCCTGATCACCTCTCGTAACTGACTCCGCACCCCCCTAAAATCTTCTTTTGTCTTTAGCTGAGGATGGTATTTAAGGTGGTGGCTTTGGCCATTTTGGAGAGTTATTCACTTTTCTTGTGTCTCTCACATGGATACAGGAGGTAAGCATGTTATTACACTTTGTTTGATTTTCTCCTGTTAATCTGACTCATGTCAATTTAATTCTTATACCAACCAAAAGAATCTTGAAAAATAAATAAAAAACTTCCTTCCCCAACAATTCCGCGTGCTGAACCTCTGGCACATCGCCTCCATGTCCGATATTTTCTGTTGGCCTTTCTCTATTTTCTCTTTAAAAATGTCTTGAAGCCTTTGTTCGGATCATTGCACCTGATTCCAGAGTCTCTTGGGACATGGCTTGTAGGTGCTCAACCTGGTCTTTTATTAGCCAGTTCCATAAAGTCAAGACACTGAGTCAGATCGGAGTCAACGCACTCGGGCCCAATGCAGTGTTCCTTCAAACAAAGATGTCTTGCATGAAGTATTATGTAAATCTGGTTGTAAAGTCTCCTCATAAAAATCTGGAATGGATAGAAACAATTTCTGATGTTAATATTATTAGTAAGGAAATAGTCATTTAATCAATGTTGTACTGTCCTTTAGAAATTATGATACCTCTATCTATTGATTTATGGACCACACAGTTGTGCATAAACTATTTTTTAACTCTATCACACACCTCATAAAATGAGCAGGACCAATTCACAAATGATGTAACAGTCTCTCTCCTCCCAAAGGAGATTTTTCCTTCCTGCCTGAGAGACCCAGTGCCTTAAACCCAGCAGCCCGTCTCCGATGCATTCATTTTTGGCTGTGTCATTTTTCAGAGTCGTACTCATAACTTTTAACCATATTTATAAGGAGTGAGGTATTATACTAAACCAATGGATTGATGCAGTATTTGGATTTAAAATGTTCCATTTTTTACTCCATTTTGCCATGTTTCAGCCAAGTATCCATGTATCTGTGGAATGCAGTTTAGATTTTTCTTTGCTGCTTGCTGATTTTCTGCTAGTTTATTTTTCCTTTACCTTTTGTGACGTTGCCTTCTGTCTGGACATTTTTAACTCTTGAGAACTGGAATAACATAGGCTATAAGAAGCAGCGGGGAATCTGACAGCTGATGAATCAGGTGGCCGTGTTCAAAGACAATCCATTAGGAGATTGCACAGTATGCGTGGTGGGAGTTTGAGGAGGAGGACAGAGTCCCCTATAAATAAGGATATCGTTTTGGCCAATATTTGATAGAGGAACCACTAACTTTATGCTTTAATGATCTGGAAAGGGCTGTTCCTGTGCACCCTGATATTTATAGACTGGAAACTGGGGAGGGAAATGTGTCTTGCCTGGAAAAGGTTAAAACAGATTTGTAACCAAAGAGATGTTTCTAAGGGGGCTCCTTTGAGACTTAAATAAGCTAAAAACCTACCCTTCACTTAGATGGATTGAGTCCAGGTTTTCCCTTTCAAAAAAAGAATTGAAATTGGAGACCCCACCTCGAATAGCAAAGGTCTCTTATATTGAGCCCTGTGTATGTGGGATCAAGTTTCTCTTTTTCCAAACAGGATTGAATTGGAAACCAGCCTAAACTGATCTCCCACCTTACCCACCCCACCCCCAACCTGGAACTGAACCCAAAGAATCATTTTAAAGTCTCAAATCCCAAGTGTAACTAAATTACAATAGCCCTCCCCCCACCAAAAAAGTGAGATATTTCTAATACTCTTAAAAACCGAGCCAGCTCAAACTGGCTTGGAGCTACATTTGTTAGACCTAAATACATGGAGAATAACAGCAACAACTCAAAGGAAAACTTTACATGTGGGCTCCTGGGGTGTGTGGCTTTCATCTATGTTGAGCTGACTAAAAACAATCCCATTGTAGAATAAATAGCAAACTTATTCTGCAGCAGGGGGGAAGGACGACCTACTCTAAATGGAATCTACACATCCTTTGTGTGTGTATACGTGTGTGTGTTGGGGGTGATGTGTGTTGCGGGGGTGACACATGCAGAAGGAGGATAGTGTGATTTGTGTTAAATCTCTTGCAATCACGTTCAAGTTGACAACAAGATAACATATCACTTAAGAGCCTTTAATTTCAGCAGAAGCTAATTATACAGTGGATTGTCTAGGGCCACTCTGTCGTTATCACATCTTCCCGCTGAAAACTCTGCAATTTAAACCCTTCCCACCAACACAAAGACTGCAATCTATAGAGTACTCACCGCTGTGCACAAAACCACTCCGGTTAGAAATTTCCTGAGGGACACCCTCTGCTACCCTGTGCCCCCCCCCCACACATATACAACAGACATCATGGTTACTGCCTCATGTTGCCGGCATCTGGAAGGCACATGAACATTCCCTAAGATGAAACAAGCCTTGGGGTTTGGGTGCGATAAGTGAATCGCTAAGTGAGTTTGCCTGTTCAATCCAAGTAACTAAGATGTAGATGCAATAAATACATTTGTCTGCCAAGGCAGACTCTGGGCTCTGATACCCGCTGCTCTCGGTGACTTCAGGGTGGCTATGTGTGCTCTTGAAAACAGTAATCTGTTCCTGTTTCTGATTTTTATTAATCTGCCTTCAAAAGCTTGAATTTCTTATTCAGGACCTAGAAGTCTTAACAAGGGAAATACGGAAGGGGGTGGAAATAGGAATGCATGCTTCTGCTGCACAGAACAAAAGAATTCAGGTGAAAATGAGCAAAACTAGAATCCCATCTGAAAGTAGAATTTGCAACACTAGGTAGCAGCTGCCTATGAATGTCTGTGGGGAATTTATTTTTTTCCAAGTTACAAATTAAAAGGGGTTCTTTGGCTAAAGAAAGATTTGGGGGAAAACAAACTCGAACTGCCATAAATCTGAGACAAAAATATTCGGAGTGGTAATGAGAGACATTTGGAAGTAATAGCATCGTACGCCTCTCCTGAGTGATCGCTTGATTTTAAGGAAGCGATTTTTCCCCCCTCAAAAAACAAAACAAAACAAAAACCTTTTGAACTTTCAGAACTCCATTCATTCATGTTGATCTAATTTTTCAAGGCTAAAAAGGCTGTCTGGGTGAAATTGACACTCGTTTCTAGGCATACATTACATGTCATAACCAGATTACCTTTTTCCTGATCCCTCTCCACTGTTTCTTCCTCACTGATGAGTCATTACATTGTGGGTTGCCACCTCAGGTCACCCGAGAAGGTCTCCATACATCATCATGGCTGGAATCTGTCACTTTTGACTGGCCCTTGTTTTGAAGCCTGCGATCTGGTGTTAGGGAAGTCGGTACCCATTGACCTTTCTGGTGTAACTCCTGGCATAGACTGCTTGTTTAGCTTTTAGAGCCTTTAGGTTGATTAGACAGAGTGATTAAATCTCCCGGATATGTTCACTTACATTGAATGTTCTTGGACATTAATTTTAATGCTCTCTAAATGACTTGGCTTGATAAGGTGTTAAGTGACCTAAATGGATAGAAAACAGCTCAGGGACCTCAAAAAGGCTTCCCCCCAACTTGGGTGGGGGGGGTTCTGAACCAGAGAACTTATGGGAAAAGTCATCCTCGGGGAGTTCTCCGTCTTTTCTTACGTCTCACTGTCAGGAGGCTCCCGGTTACTTGGTTGACAGGAAGATTGTGAGTGAGGGGCGGCACAATGTGGAAGGGCAAACAGGCCAAACGTGCAAGCTTCAATCAGAGTGCCTCCCTCAGAAATCCTCCAGAGAAACGTTTCACTTCTGAAGATAAGTCTGGTTTAACTACTAAAAAACGAAAGCAATTCTCCCGAAGCAAAGCCATAGCCATAGCCATAGCCATACAGGGCTATTCTTTTCCATGGCCAACCCCAAAGAAAGCCACAGACAATTTTTGACCTCCAAAAATGGCATGGTTTCTGTGACTTGCCTTTCAGAATCAAGTATTTCTTATTCAGCTCGCATCTCTGGGCCAGTCGTACCTGCAAATCACATCTCAAGATGAAAATGTCAATTGACCCTTAATAATTGGCATTAGGGAAAAAATGATTTCTAATCTGTGGTAGGTCTGCTGCCTGTAGTCCTCGTTAGAGGGCCATCAATACATATTAAAATGCATGTTAAAATCAAGATCATCAGAAAAATATTTTAATTCTTCTTTAATGACAGTTGAATCATTGTCACATATGATCAAGTAATGAGGGCTATGTGATTCAGCTAATGACATCTTCACTAATTTGAAAATCTTACAAAAGAATTCCCAGCTAATTATGATGGGCTTGCTTTCTCTTGATAAGTAAGACTGTTTTCAAAAAAGTTAATAGAGAAATCCTATTTTAAAACCACAATCTGTTTGACTTTAAGTGCATTTTAAGGTTTCTAAAATCTATATTAAATAAAATGACATTTGGAGGACAGCTCATTGGGTACCCACTTGGGGCAGATACTAGAGATACCAACATGAACAAGGCAGGGAATTATGGAGACCAGTGCGGGTAACAGGCAGGTATGCAAATAGCAGTGCATCTTGCAAACTCCAAAGGATACGTGCATTCAGGGAAGGCACACAAAGTGTTACAGGAGGAGAGGGGAAGCTGCTCCTGCCATAGTAGAGGTGACGTTAGAGGCTGGTATGGACCTGAATAAGATGGCAGGGAGCCGAAAGGATAGGAAAGGAAGTTACCGGAGGGACCAATTTGAACAAAAGCCTGAAGGCGTGAGAGCTGGTGATAGATGTAATGGAAGGGGGAGTAGTCCAGTATAACTCAAACTTCAAGGGGGTGCTGTGATATGAGGCTGGATAAGTGGTTTGCAGGCTAGTTTTAGGACAACTTTGGACGTCCAGCTGAAGTGAGAGTTGAATATAACTCTTCCAGCCCCCAAAACATGCAGTCAAATAGTTCACCCTCCAGTCAAGGAGTGTGATGGGCCCAGTAGACCAGGCCCGAGAATGTCTGTGAGGGGAGAGGGAAGGAAGGAGGGAAGGAAGGCTGGGTGGAGTGAGGGGAGTCTGGCAGGAGGGCTAGGTGGTTGGGGTTTTCTAGTGTTTTCTTTTTTTTAAATACGAGTAGATACGTCACTAAGATAAGCTTCTACTGTAGGTGGAACGTGGGAAAGATTGAAATTATTATTACTTTATTGTTACTTTTTGAGAAAAAGTGAGACAAAAGAAACTGGCAACTAAATTTTTTCATAGCGTATGGTCAGCACCAAGACTCATTCATCCATCTGGGAGATGAATGCCTTTCACGTGTCAGGCACTGGGTTAAAAGCTGAAGATACAGAGGTGAATAATAAAGCTATGTCCCTACTCTTCAAGGGGGTCACAGAGTGTGAGACCAAGAGATAAATAATCCTTCCCCATGCAAAGGAGTCAGTGCTGGACTCTGGGTCAGGTAAAGGTGGCAACAAGGAGGGGAAAGATCAAGTTTTCTTAGGTGGGTCTGGGAAAGCTTCCCAAAGGGATAGAAGTCTGAGCTGGATCTTGTCCTTATAAAGAGGAATGGTTTGCCAGGGACACCAGAGTTTATAGAGAAACCTCCAAGCTGCCTGACTGGAAAGCCCAGAGTGGCCATCCCTGAAGAGTAAGGACCACAGGTAGTAGGGAGAGGACAGGGGCCAGTGCCTATAGGAGCCTTGAGGTGGGATGGGCCCAAAGACGAGATGGAATTGGTTGGGGGAAAGGCTGGGCATTGTAAAAAGGAAGCCAGAAAGCAGAGAACGTATCTGTCCTTTCTTCTGAGGGCAAGAAGCATCCTACCAGATATTACTGAGTGCTTTTGTTGAAGGCTCAGAGCACAGGATCATGAAAGCCACGGTTATTTGTTTTTCTTTTTCTTTTTTTTTAAATAGTGGTAAAATACAGATAACATGAAACTAACCATCTCAACCATTTTTGAGTGTACACTTCAGTGGCATTAAGTACATTCACGGTGCTGTGCAGCCAACCACTAGACAGCCCCATAAGTCCTTTCATCTTGCAGAACTGAAAGTCTGTCCCCATTAAACACTAACTCCCCAGGCTCCCCTTCCCCCAACCCCTGCCAACCAGCATCATGCTTTCTGTCTTTATGATTTTGACTATTCGAAGTACCTCACATAAGTAGAACCATATAATATTTGTCTTTCTGTGACTGGTTTATTTCACTTAGCATAATGTCTTCCGTGTTCATCTTTGTAGCATATTGTGCAATTTTCTTCTTCTTAAAGGTTGAATAATATTGCATTGTATGTATGTTCCACATTTTGCTTATCCATCCATTGGTCGATGGACATTTGTGTTTCCTCCCCGTTTTAGCTATTGTGAATAATGTTGCTATGAAACGGGGTATACAAATGCCTTTTCAAGACTCTGTTTTAAATTCTTTGGATTATATGCCCAGCAGTGGAATTGCTGGGTCATATGGTAATTACATTTTTAATTTTTTTGGAACCTCCATACTGTTTTCCATAGCACCTGTACCATTTTACATTGCCACTGACAGGGCACAAGGGTTCCAATTTCTCTGCATCTGTGCCAACACTTGTTGTTTTCTGCTTTTTGGATAGTAGCCATCCTAATGGATATGAGGTGGCATCTCATTGTACTTCTGATTTGCATTTCCCTGGTGACTAGTGATATTGAGCATCTTTTCATGTTACTAGCTGTTTGTATATCTTTTTTGGAGAAGTGTCTATTCTAGTCTTTTGCCCATTGTTGAACGAGGTGGTTTGGGTTTTTGTGGTTGAGTTTTAGGGGCTCTCTATGTATTCTAGACATTAATTTTTTATCATATATATGACTTGCAAATCTTCTCTCCGATTCTGTGGGTTGCTTTTTTACCCTATGGATAGTGTCTTTTGATGCACAAAATTTAAAAAGTTTCATGAAGCCCAACTTGTCTATTTAGACAAGTAACCTGTGTCTTTGGTAGCACAGCCAAGAAGTCATCGCATAATCCAATATCGCAAAGCTTTTGTCCTATGTTTTCTTCTAAGAATTTTATTGTCTTAGGTCTTACATTTAGGTCCTCGATCCATTTTGAGTTAATTTTTGTGTATGGTGTTAGGTAAGGGTCCAACTTCATTCTTTGGCATGTGGATAGTCAGTTTTCCCTGCACCGTTTGCTGAAAAAGAAAGCCAAGATTAGAGATATTAATTTTAAAAATGGGTTGAACCAATCACTACCCCACTGCTTCTAAGTGTTCTTTAGAAGAACAGAAAAGATAACCCATTTCCCAACGCCTCATAATACATATGACTAAAAGGAGATGGCCATAACAAGACCCGAGCAACTCACAAAAATGATATGAAAAGGACATTCTGAACATGACACTCTACTCTTTTTTAGTTCACGCATCACAGCCCTTGGACCCTCTGTGTTCTGTTTTCCCCACCCTGCTCCTGCAGCCCTCCCCATGGGGAACTGCCATTGGTTTCTGTTCAATGTTTGCCTGCAGTCCTAACTAATTGCAAGTGGCGGAGCCAAGATGGGGCCTGGATTGCCCAGAAACGTGTTGGTTATTTGATGAAGCAGATAGAATTAACTCTTGAGCATCTGTAGCCTGGTCCTCAGGGATGTTTATAGGAACTGGCCTTGTGTCTGTCGGTGAGGACAGCCACAAGGCTTCACCTCTTGCAGCCACTGCTATTGACAAAGATTAAAGCTAGGGTGGCAATTAAAGTAGCTTACAGCTCTAGTGAAGGCGACTTTCAGGGGTTAGAGCTGAGACCCGTTGAAATAAAGGGAGGTAATCTCCAAGATGTCAAACAAGCCCACGTGTGCAGGAAGGGTCACCGTGCTGTTTTTACAGGTGTCACCCTGGAGACACTGTCCTCAAATAACAATGTTCGTGAAATAGAATTAAAACTGTTTTTGGCAATTAATAAGGATAATTGCTCACTGAATAAAATATACAAACCAGTTGTTATAGTGCAGTGTCAACTTCCGAATTGAACAACTCTCTACTCAATCAAAACACTTGATATGCTTTAAATAAACAGTAAAGAAATAGGTTGCTCACAAAACATGCTCTTTGTGGTGAATAAAGGTAACTATAGCCAATCCCTTTAGGAGCACATGTGCCTTGAGTTTAGGATTATGCTGCATCACCTAAACTCACCAATAATAATGATGGCAAAATAGTAGCCCCTATTCATTGAGCACCTACTAAGTTTATATAATTAAATGTAAACGTGGGGCACCTGGGTGACTCAGTCGGTTGGGTGTCTGACTCTTGGTTTTGGCTCAGGTCATGATCTCATGTGTTGTAGGATCGAGCCCCCCGTTGGACCCCCTGCTCAGCATGGGGTCTGCTTGAAGATTCTCTCCCTTTGCCCTGCCCCCTACTCATGCTTTCTCTTTCTCAAATAAATAAATCTTTTAAAAAAATGTACATGCAGTTTCACTTAATTATCACAATAGCCTTTCAAAGTAGACATTATTTTTTTTCCATTTTCCAGTGTGTCCAGTTCTCACTCTACTCTCCCAGGCTGCCATGTTATTTGTTCTCTTGTCTCAGGGTGGCTAGAAAGAGACCAGCCTAACAGTTAAGAACCTTATGTTCACTTCGTACTCACTGTGCTGTGTCTTGCCTCCCATACTGATGGCCTTCTAGAAGTTTCACCCCTTCTTGATCTGTCTTTTGGCAAAATTAATTTTCCCTGGAGGAAAGAGTAGTGGTTAGAAGAGGGCATGAGGAAGACTTTTGGGATCCAGGTAATATTCTGTTTCTTGACCTGGATGGAGTTCCATGGGTGTGTTCACTTTAAAAACTCATTGTTTTATACTTCTCTGTATGTATACTGTACTTTAAAAAAATCCTACCCTGTTTGCCCCTGATCTGTCTCTATTATTTATTCCCACTTTGAATCAATCATTCAGTCTCCTGGTAACTTGCCAGGTAACTGTCCCATGACAAAGTGGCAGGAGGCTAGATGGAATTAAGGGGTAGCATGCTACATGGCTAAGCGGTCCATGTGTAGATCAGTCTGGAACCTTTGATCTGTTGAGCACTGTACTCTCCAGCTGATGGAGTTAAATTAGCCAGTTAGCACAAAGTGGCCCCATCACAAATTGTTTTTTTGCATCAAATCCAAGATTGGTTCTTATCCCTGGGTATGCTCTGGTCAGACCTATGAGCAAAGCCTTATCATTTGCGTGAAGCTACTTCTGAAAAAGAAAAGTGGCTCTTTGAAATACTTTTGAGCCCATCCCACTTAGAAAAGTTCAGAAAACAATCTACTCCATTGCTTTACCCTGGGACAGAAGTCAGGTTAGGTTTGGTGGCAGGGATGGGGGTGTTTATATCCTCATTCTCCATTTGCCAAAGTGGGTGGAGAATTACGATAAATTCCTCTGGCCCCAGGGAGCGCCCGGTGCACGAGAGAAAGAATGGTAGTGAGTGATCCTCTGATGTTTGTTGAACACTTCATGTGGACCTAGTGAATGTATTTTCCTCTTAATCCCGGCTAAGGAAAGACAGGATTGCAGATCCATTTCACAGATCAGGAAAATAAAGACAAGAGTGGGAAAGTGGTTTGCCAAGAACATATAAGTTGAAGGTGACAGAACACAGATTAAAATGTATCCTTTCCGGGGCGCCTGGGTGGCACAGCGGTTAATCGTCTGCCTTCGGCTCAGGGCGTGATCCCGGCATTACGGGATCGAGTCCCACATCAGGCTCTTCCGCTATGAGCCTGCTTCTTCCTCTCCCACTCCCCCTGCTTGTGTTCCCTCTCTTGCTGGCTGTCTCTCTCTGTCGAATAAATAAATAAAATCTTTAAAAAAAAATGTATCCTTTCCACTATCCTACAGTATGTATACACCCAAATCACTTAGAAGGAGGAGATGGGTAGATGAATTGAGTCAAACAACTCATTCTCATCCAGATGAAAACTTGTCTTTCTCTGTCAATAAGAAATTTCAACCACGTTTTTTTTCCTATTGACAAGCAGGAGTTATAAAGACTTGGAACTGGAGGAACAAATCTGGGTTTGACTCCTGATGCTACCACAAACTGTGCGACCTTGTCATTTATAATCCTAAGCCTTAGTTTATCTGTAAAATAGGGATAGCAAAGCCTCCCTGTGTCACAGGGTTAAGATCACATGAACTACGATATATGACACTATTTGGAAATAAAAGATGCTGTTACATGTATAAGGAGGAATTATCTGCATACAGGCTAAACAGTGACAAAGCATGAAAGAGGCAAAGAGCAAGTATTTTGCAGGCCCCGAGAGGGAGCAATCACCCGTGGCTGTGGGAACACAGAAGGCTGCATGGGGGGATTGACCTGGGAACTGAGTCTTGACAGATGAGTAAGATTTCGGGGCGTCTGGGTGGCTCAGTTAAGCATCTGACTCTTGATTTTTGGCTCAGGACATGATCTCAGGGTCGTGAGATGGAGCCCTGCATTGGGCTCTGTGTTGAGCGTGGGGCCTGCTTGAGAATCTCTCTCTCCCTCTCCCTCTGCACCTCCCCCTGCTCTCTCACTCTTCCCCTAAAAACTTTTTAAAAAAAATTTTAAAAAAATAAAGGAAAGATGAGAAAGATTTGGACATGTAGGCATGGGGTAGGGGCAGGATGTGAATGATGGAAGGAGTAGCTTAAGCAAGAGCCAAGGCTTGGAAAGTCTGTCATATGGGGGAGCAGCAAGTAGTTTAGTTTGGATGGAAGAGAGGATACAGGAAGAGGAGTAGTAACAAAATATTGGTATGGAAATGTGGTCCTGGTGAGTCTTTTAGACTCTCATGGAGGATGACTTTGAATGCCAGGGCAAGGAAGCAGGACTTCCATCTGCAAGCAAATTGAAACCTTTCAAGGTTTTGCAGTGGAAGTGGTGAGTAAAGAGGCATGAGATAGGGCTGTGTTCCAGGATAGGTGCTCAGCCACAGTGTGTGGGGTGGATTGGCACAGGTGCGTTCATTGGGTGGAATGGTGTATGTGTGTCCAACACCCAGCAGTAGACCCTCAGAGAGATCATGACTGTATCCTGTAGGGGACAAAAGCAGGCCACCCCAAGTTGGGCCACTTGGCATGAAGATTATTTTGAGTTAAAGCACTCAAAACCCAGCAGATTCAGGAAAATCTCTTGACCTCCCCCTCAACTGCCTGACTGCACCAGGAAGAGAGCTGTTAACAGAGATTCCTGTTTACCTAAGAAACTTTTTTGCTTAATAGGGCACCTTTGTTTTCCAAACATCTCCTCCTACCTTCTTGCTTAGTTGTCTTTCTCCCCTTTGTATCTGCAGACCCCTACCCTTCTCCTGAGCTCCCATAAGCATCATGTTGCTTCACTGTCTTTGGAATTCCATGTCTGTGTGGATTCCCTGTACATATGCTATTAAATTTGATTTCCTCCTATTAATCAGTCTCATGTCAATTAGATTCTTAGTCCGGCCAGAAGGACCCTGAAGGGCAGAGGAAATTCCTGCTCCCCAACAGTCCCAATAAGAGGTAATGAGGCGCTGTGGGGGCAGCCACAGGGAGGACACAACAGACGGGAGAATCTATAATACAAAGAAATAACAGGACAGACCCAATGATAAGAGGCAGAGAACAGAGGATAGGAAGGAGCCCAAATGGCTCAAAGCCTAGGGCCAGAGGAGCAGGCAGGGGGTTGATGAGGCAGTCTTCGATACACAAGGAACTTGAGCTCCACTGCTAGTGTCTGGCGTGTTGAACCACCCAAGGCTGGACCCCTGGGTAAATCTGCTTCCGCTCTTACATAGTGACAGACAGGCGGAAGGTCATTCAAGCTTGGGTTGAATAAAACCTCTGGTAAGAACAGCTTTTCCATTTTATTGTTGCTAATAATGTAGTCTCAACTCTATCTATATAAAGAGCTCCAATAATATATTTACCGTCTTACAAATCCCAAACTGTAGCCCCGATCAAATCGTAGCACGCACACACAGCCCACTGCTCTCTGGGGTTTAATATGCTGCGAACACGTTTCTGCATCTTTAAATGAACATAACACATTTGCTCAGACCTCTGGCCTTGTCTTGGTCCCATTGTTAATATGATAGACCCAGCCAAATGCTATCAGAAAAGTATGATTTATACATCAAAGATATTGTCAGGAATGGTTGAGGAAAAAAATGCGTGAAGGAAAGGGGCATTTCATTTGGCTTCATGTAACTCTTTAAAACCAGTGCGAGTAGCAAGATGACTGTGTTCTTCAATGAACCTTTGATAAGACATTAGGAGGCTGACATGGGCTCTCTTGATGGGCCATTACTACCTGCCTTGGATGCCAAGTACTTTCATCCACCGCAGAGGTATATTAATGAGGCAGGAAAGGCGTATCTGGGAAATGAAATCATCATCTAAGCATGGCTTTTCTTCCTTGTTAATCATCCCTTCTTTCTTTTTTCTCCTTTCCATTTCAAAAGTTGGTCTGGGCAGAGGGAAGCCTGCTGGAGTTTTAGGAATAAGACACACACGCTATCGGCTCCCACCGGGTTTCCCTGACTTTTTTTAAACACACGCGGAGTGCCGGCATTTTGATGCTTGCTCTTGGGTGGCTTTTCCCAGGTCTTTCCTCCCTCTGACTTCTCCTTTTTCTGGGCTTCAAAGACGTAAATGAGGAGTCAGTGGCCACATTTAGCAGTCGGAGTAGAAACAATGGCTTTTCAAAGGGGTGCCACGGCGGTGGAGGTTTGGAAGGTGGCTCGAGTGGGTTTCGGGGAGCGCGGAGAGTTCCGCCGCGCATGCCGAGCTGCTTCGTTCAACGGAGCTTGGCTAGCACCCTGGAGACTTTCAGCTCCGAGCTTCCGCATTCATTTCATTTGAAAGAGGGCGAGAGAAGCATCGGGAGCATTCCTCAGATGCAAGTCGCCAGGAAGCCCGCCTGTCCCCTGCACGGAAGCCTGTGTTAATCCATACGAAATCGATTTATGTCACTGCCAGTTATGTGCTCGTGTGGAGACGAGAGCAGCCCCATCGAGATGAAGGGCCGCTCTTTATGCCGCCTTCGCGTTTGTGTGAAGAACTTAGCCGACAGAATTGCCCTGGGCTTCTCCCCCGCTCCCTCTTCTGGGAGAGACAGATTTCGGGTGCGTTAAAGAATAGTGTTTGCTTAATGATGCACTTAATGAAAGTCCTTGATCAATGATAATTTGTGGGCTTCTAGTAGGGGAGGCTTGAAAAGCACAACCATTTAGCTAGTAACTATTTTCTCAGGCAAAAAGGGGGGAAAGCACTGCTTCGGGTCTAGCAGGCTGCAAGACTATGACAAAGATATGAGCAGATAAATGCTAGATAGACAAAAGCTACAGATGAGGGTGGGAGAGGGGGTGTAAACCAAGGTGATAATTGGTGAAGAGGGGATGAAAAACCATGAGAGTGAGTGATGTGTAAACAGGTTAAATGAAATAAGAGATGAAATAAAGAGTGGATTGAGCAGCAAGGGCATCCTTGCTGAAATCAACAAGTTGGGAGACCAAAAAGGAAAAAACACAACATGGAGATCAAAACCAAAATTAAATCATCTGTAAAGCAAGACAGCAAAACAAGGTAAACAGTTGTTAAGTAATCAGCCACTTGGCATACAGCAGGCAGTAAATCACTCAGTAATTCAGTCAGGGAGGGGAGCCCTTACAGCAAGGGGAGAGCCCTGCACTAGAACCCCCTCCCTGCAACATGATAGACAGGGACCTGGAGGAAGGAGAAGGGGACTCACACCCAGCACACAACCCAGCAGGGGCTCTCTGGGGTACATGAACTTTGCGTTCTGCAGTTTCCAATATAAAATCAACGTTTCCTCCCTTTTTGAAATATTCAATTATAATATGAAGAGTGCCTTTTCAAATTCCATAGAATCTGACACACCCTTACCTTGGGGAATGTAGCCCCCCTCTCCCACTGAGAGTCACTGACCTAGTGTATCTTGAAATAAATAGTAAGAGCCAATTAACACGAATCTTTAAAGGCAGATTCTTAGAGCTATTAATATCCTTAGTCTAAAGGTACTAATACCCTTAGTTTAAAGATGGAGAAACTGAGGCCCAGCGGGGGAAAGGATTTGTCTAAAGTCATACTTGGAGTTAAAGGCTGAGTCAGGTTTGGTATATAATATCTCTTGAGCCCTGTTTTGCTGCTATTTCTGCTTGCTTTCAGTAATTTCTAATTCACCTTGGGCTGGGCTGAAATACACTTGCGCTTGATCTGGAAATAAGAATTTTGTTGTCTGTATTCTAAAGGAATGTGTCTCATCTGTCTACTTCAGGAGCTGGGGAGAAACACAGGAGCTGGTCCTAGCACCTAGCACAGAAACTGGCACATTCTACGAGTGCAGAAGGTATTTATCCAGTAAATAAATTAGTGAATAAATACAAAAGCAATCATGGGAAAGCTGCCTAGTATAGGTTCCAAGGGCAGACCTCCCCAAGATGGGCCACTTGGGCATGAAAATTATTTTGAGTTAAAAGCAATAAAAACCCAGCAGATTTAAGGAAAGCTCTTTGCCTCCCTTCGATTGTCTAAATTTATGTTGGAAGGGAGAGACTGCACCAGGAAGACAGCTATTAACAGATTCTTCTTTACCTAAGAAACTTATCTCCATAACAGAGCAACCTTTATTTTCTGAACAGCTCCTCTCAATTTTCTGGTAATGATCTTCCTCCCCCGTTGCATCCTCAGACCCTTAGCCCTCTCCTTAGCTCAGGATGTCATATAAGTCTCCTGTTGCCTAACTGTCTTTGAAATTTCAAGTCTGTGTGGGTTCCCCATGCGTAGGAAATAAAATTTCATTTTCTCTTGTTAATCTGCCTCATGTTAATTTGATACTTAGTCCAGCTAGAAGGACTTTGAAGAACAGAGGAAATATCTTCCTCCCCGACACTAGTTTAGCCCTTAGCCCATGATGCCCGCTTTCTTCTGTGAGCCTCAGTTTCCTAATTTGTTCAAGAAGAGCAATGATGTTTTGTGTCTCAAGCAGCCAAGATTTGTATGGATCAAATGCATATAAAAGTGATTTGTAAACAGGAAACACGGATATTAAACGGAAGAGTTCTGGGAATTTGTTTAACAAGAAGCCCAGAGAACAGAGATAAATAAAGCCCTCCCCAAAATGGAATTATACAACTCCTTTCCCCACTGTGAGTTCCCCTCAAGCAAAATTCTAGTGTCGATAGCTTTATCTCTGTATACTTGACCAGAGACAAATCTCCATATGAGAAAATGTGAGTCATTCTTGGTAGGGGTAATTAGAGAGTGAGGGGACCCAGGTGGGAAACAGAGAGGAAAATGGAGTGGGTGTTCAAACAGGAGTGGACAATTTGGGGTCTAAAATGAAGCTGGAGATGAAAAGGAAACTGCAGCATGACAGTTAAAACTACAGCAAACCTTTCTAAAGTGCAAAGCAAAATTTTAAAGACACAGATTTAAAAATCACAACGCCTTGCTTCTTGATTACACCATGCATGACGTGATATTTACATAATAATTTTAAAAAACCAAACGTCAGTCTGCTTTAGAATAAAAAGCAAAAGGGGGAGAAAAGAGCCTTTGGGAAATTAAGCAAAATAAAAAGAACAGACAAACCTGATTACCTGTAACTAAATTGGAATAAGATTAGAACAGGTTATTTTTCTTCCTTTAGCTCAGACATATTTATTGAATTACACACATACCTATATTAACACAGTAGTGTGTGGCATTTACAATTCATGCATACAATAATTATGGCTTGGTTCTCTATGAAAGAGGTGATAGATTTGCACATATAGAAACAAGGAACGTTGATTTGATAAAGAAGGGAACGGAAGTTAATATGTGCTTTGTGGTGGGTGTCTGGGAGCTTGGGAGAGACCCAGGAGGAGTTAACCACAGGACTGCAATATAGGAAAGTTCTTGAATGGAAAAGCAGACATACAAAAATAAAATTGTCTTCTTCTCCATATCATGTGTAACAAAGAAAAACAAATGTAAAAGCCTCTCATTGGCAATGCTGGGAGAGAGATCCAGGGAACTTCCTAGTTAGCAAAGGTTGGTATATGTAAATGAATTGGACAGTTTTCATGTCTCTCATTTGTGATGCATAAACACTCTTTGAAATCTTTATTCAGTGATCTGTCTTAACTGCTTTATTTTTGTGAAAATAGAAAGTATTGTTAAGGGGTTTTAATCGCTACCTTGGTCTATCAAGATTATTTTGGCCTAAGGTCTGTCAATTGTCAACCTCAGAAGAAAAATAACCCACCATAATTAACTGTTGATCAAGAAAAGTCTGATCAAGGAAAGGTAGATAAATCAATGCTAAAGCATGATTAGGATTGGACATAGTTTGTACCTTATTAATAGTTTGGAATTGGTTGACAGCGAAGTGAGGGTTTTTGAAGTAAGCCTTGAAGAGAAACAATTATATAAACAGCCCGTTGAATGACCTTTCATTTTAAGAAGAGGACCATTATTCTGAGGAGAGTTATTTGTCCTTTTGTTCAAATCAGTGAATTTTCAGGAAGTTCCTGGGGGGGGTATATATACTTTCATCTTCCTGGATTAGAATTTCATGGAATGGCAAGATCATGATCTTAATCCAATTAAGCTGTGTGCCAAATTGGTGGTAACTTGACCATTTTTTTTTTCCTTCTGTATCTCCATTCCTGAGCCCATGGTAGCCTGGGACCCAAAAAGGGCTCCAGGAGAAAACTTCTGGTTCTGGCTCAAGAAATGGAAATCAACTATGTCACTCCATTTGGGCTTGCTGTCTTCTTACTAGCTAAGTCTATGAAAGTCTGATGAGCCAGCCTGGCAGCGGCCACCATGCTATTGCTCAGGGAATGCTTGACGCTCACTGGAAATTGTTTAGGCCAGAAGGAAAATGTAAAGCTTTTTAAAAGCATTTAAAGGAAAAAACCTATCAACCAAGAATTCTGGGGGGGGGGATATGATACCAGAAGAAAACCTGGAACATTAGGAATGAAAGAAGAACAATGTAAAGAGTAAATATCTGGGTAATTATGATAGATTATTCTCATCTTGAGTTCTTAAAGCATATTTGAAAGTGGAAATCAAAAGTTATGACATTGTCTGATTGGGTTTTAATGAACAAAGGTGTAATACATAACACAATTACAACATAAAATGGGGGAAGGTAAAGGAACTGATGGAGTGGTAAGGTTTCTATACTCCTTTGAGGTGGTAATACATTTATTCTAAGTAGACTGCTAAATATGTACATTGTGATTGCTAGAACAACAAATAATAAAAAGTAACTCGTCAAAGATATATAACCAAAACCACAAGAGATAAATTAATATGCATTACTAATGTTCAAATAACCATAAAGAAGGCAGAAGAGTGGCAACATATTAATGAAAAATAGAGAAAACAAATAATAAATAGTAGTTCCAAATTCAAATCTATCAGCAGTTACATTAGAGGTACATGGTTTAAACATATGAGTTAAAAGATAGAGATTGCCAGAATTCATTCAAAAACCCACAGGACCCAATTATAGGCTGTATACAAGAAACTCACTTTAAACATAATGGTATAGCTAGATAAAACGTAAAAGGATGGAGGGGCACCTGGCTGGCTCAGTTGGTAGAGCACACAACTCTTGATCTTGGGGCCATAAGTTCAAGCCCCAAGTTCGGTGTAGAACTTACTTAAAAAGAAAAAAGTGAAAGGATATAAAAAGATACACTGTCAGTCATCAACCCAATGAAAGCTGGAGTGGACAAATGAATTTCACTCAAATTAGAGTTCAGAACAAGGAAGATTATTGGGGTGAAGAGGGCCATTATATAATGGTAAAGGGTCAATTCACCAAGAAGAAATAATAATTCAAAATATGTATGAACCAACAGCAGATATTTATAATATATGAAACAAAAACTGACAGGACTAAAAAGAAAAGTAGAAAAATTCCGAAGTATAATCAGAGACTTCAACACTCTTCTCTCAGTAATTGATAGAATTAGTAAACCAAAAAAGTCTAGGATATAGAAGAATGAATAATACCATCAACCAAGAGGAATTAATCAACATTTATGGAACACTAACAACAGCGGAAGAAATATTCTTTTCAAGTGCATGTGGAACATTCACTGAAATAAAGTTAAATCCTTGTTTGTTTGGTTGGAGTTCAGAGAGGGAAGAAGAATGACAGGAGTTAAGACTGGAGAGAAAGGCAGGGACCCGATCATGCTGGGTTTTATGAAGCCATGTTAAAGATTTTGCATTGTTTTAAGACCCATAAGAAGTCATTGAAGTGGTTTTTTTAAAAAATATATTTATTTATTTATTTGAGAGAGAGAGAGAGAGAGAGAGAGCATGCATGAGTCGGGGGAGGGGCAGAGGGAGAGAGAGAATCTCAAGAAGACTCCATGCCAAGCATGGAGCCCCACGTGGGCCTGACCCCACAACCTTGAGCCAAAACCAAGAGGTAGACGCTTAACTGACTGAGCCACCCAGGCACCCCTCATTGAAGTGCTTTAAATTGGGTTGTGGGGGGAAGGTGTGTGACACAAGAGGTGTGTTTAGAAATACCCACTCTAGCTGCAGTGTGAAGACGACATCAGAGGAGAGTCAATGTGGATGCAAGGAGGTCAGTTGGGAGGCTGTTGTGCTAGATAGGTCCCTTTGGGGTCCCCACTGGCATGCAAGATGAGTCTATTCAGGGTTGTCAGCTGCTCTACACTAGCCTTCAGGACAAACTTCACAAAGTCATCTAGCATGGGTTAAGGAATGGGCTTTGTTAAAGAAAATACGAAGTTACAGGGCCAGGATAGCCAGGGAAAAAGGCTTGGACCTTCCATTCTCCCGTCTGATGGAGAGGCGAGCCGAGGGCCAGCACACTACTGGGTCTCAGTAAGGAGAACATACGTCCCTTGTAGTCCTGCCTTTTATCGCACAAACATGAAGAGGATTCCTATCAATGGGGGACGACACGAGCTGCCAAGCAACAGCCAGTTTGGATTTGGGGTGCCAGTGATTTACAGGGATTCTCTGGGAATGCCAGCTGCCCAAGGAATGTTACAGTCTCCACTCTTGGGGTGAATAAGGCATCAGTCTCATGGGAACTTGCACTTGAGTGCAGCCTCTTCCCTTCTAGGAGATGGGGGACCCCTCAGCCCTAGCCAGCTCATTCTTCAGGTGACCCACCGTGAACGGCCAAGGTCAGAGTCTGGTAGTTCTGCTCACGGCACTGCAGAAACTGGTACAGTAGCCTAGACCAGGGGCTGGCAAACTCTTTCTGTTAAGGGCCAAATAGGAAAGAGTTTTGGTGTCTGTCACAACTATAGAACTCTACTCTTGTAGCACAAAAGCAGCCATAGATAATATGTAAACAAGACATAAACAAACGGGTGTATCTTTGTTCCAATAAAACTGAATACAAAAATAGGTAGTGGGGCCAGATTGGCCCCTGGGCGTAGTTTGCTAATCCCTGGTCTAGGCAAAAGATGATGGCTCCGATTTACTTCTGACAAAGGTACAAAGACAATTCAATAGAGGAAGGATTGCCTGGTCCACAAATGGTGCGAGAGCAGTTGGACAGCCATCCACAGGCAAGACAGTAAACTTTGACCTAAACTTCATGCTTTCTACAAAGATTAACTGAAAATATATCATAGAAACAAATGTAAAACCTAAAACAGCAAAACTTCTTTTAAAAAAGATTTATTTATTTATTTATTTGAGAGAGGGAGAGAGGAGAGAGAGAGCAGGGGTAGGGGCAGAGGGAGAGGGAGAGAGAATCTGGAAGCAGACTCCCCACTGAGAGTAGAGTCAGATGCGGGGCACAACCTCAGGACCCGAGATCGTGACCTGAGATGAAATCAAGAAATGTAAATGTAAATGAAAACCACAGTGAAATACCATTACAAACCTTTTAAATGGCTAAAATAAAAAATATTGACCGTACGAAGTGCTGGTGAGAATGCAGAGCGACTGGAATTCTTACACATTGCTGGTAGGAGTGCAACACGGTAGAGCCACTCTGAAAAACAGGCAATTTCTTATAAAGTTAAACACATACTCACTCTATGATTCAGCAATCACCCTCTCCCAGAGAAATGAAAAGTCGTGATCATGCAAAACACTGTAGGCGACTGTCTGTGGGTCTATTCATAATCACCTGAGTCATAGTTGGAAACATAATCAAACTAGAAACCGCTCAAATGTCCTTCAAAGGGTGATTGGCTGAACAAATTGTGGTACATCCGTACAATGGATTATCACAAAGCCATAAAAAGGGACGCTCTATTGATAGACGCAGCAATCTGCATGAATCTCAAAAGCATGCTGAGTGAGAGAAGCCAATTTCAAAAGGTCATATACTGCATGATTCCATTTATATGACGACCTTGAAAAGATCAAACTGTAGTGATGGAGAATAGATCCGTGGTTGCAGGGCTCGGTGGGGGAAGTGTCATTATAAAGGAATTGGAGTAGTTTTATGGGGTGAGGGAGTTGTTCTGTATCGCAATTGTGGTGGCAGTTACTTGAATTTATGCATATGTCAAAAGTCATAGAATGTATACCCCCAAGTGTCACTTTTACTTTGTGTGACTTTAAAAATCAAATAAAAAGGGGCGCCTGGGGGGCTCAGTCAGTTAAGCTCCCAACTCTTGATTTTGGCTCAGGTTGTGATCTGGGGGTCGTGAGATGGAGCCCAGTGTCGGACTCTGCCCTGGGCATGAAGCCAGCTTGAGATTTTCTCTCTCCCTCTTCTTCTGCCCACCCCCTGCTCATGCTTTCTCTCTCTGGAAGAAAAGAAAGAAAGAAAGAAAGAAAGAAAGAAAGAAAGAAAGAAAGAAAGAAAGAAGGAAAGAAAGAAGAAAGAAAGAAAGAAAGAAAGAAAAGAAAGAAAGAAAGAAAGAAAGAAAGAAAGAGAAAGAAAGGAAAGAAAGAAAGAAAGGACCCTATCAAAACCTGAACAGAGAGCTGTGACTCCATGTGCCATTTTCCTTCCCAGCACCCTTAAACGGGTATTCGTTGATGTACCCTGTGGAACCAGTGTCCCCCCAGTAGCCATGAGGATCACACACTTGCCCTGGGCAGGGACTGAGCCACGTGGGACATGGGGACCAAATTTTGCTGTACCGGCAGAACCCTAGGCCACCCGTCCCTTGAGAATCGCAGTCCCTTCCCCGCTGTGTACCACCCTGGCTGGAAAGGATCCCTCTGAGCTACCTGGGAAACACACTTTTATGGTAGTGATTGCTTGCTGCTCAGAGGAGAAAAAAAAAGAATCTCTTAGAGCTAATTTTAGAGCAAATTAATAATATCAACAATAATAATTACTAATACGCATTGCTATTCTTTTAAGTCAAATTATATGTTGCTATAAACCAGACCTAAACTACGACTTTCTCCACTCGTGAAAGTCTTAATTAAAATGATGCATTTTAATATCCTTTTGCTACACGATATAAATTATTCCTCAGCACCTCCATTTTCGTACTCTTCCCTTTAATAATCCTTGCTGTGCAGTGTTAAGGAAGAAGAAAATTGGTGATTAATAAAGGCGTGAACAGGTGGCTACACTGCTTCTAAAAGATCAGTAGTGTAATAATTTCTTAATTATTATTATACTCTGCAAAGGTTTTTAAATACATGATGATAGATTTCCTTCTTCTACTTCTGGCACCCTATAGCTCCTGGCATTACGTTTCATTCTGAATAATAATTAATGAGAAATGAGGTATCCGTATACATTTTATTCCTCCTGTTTTAGTCTCTGAAGTAACCATCCCGCCGCATTTGCTGTGCATGTCATTTCAGCAATATGGGAGACGGCCTCTCAGAATGCCTTGAAGTACTTTTTTCGAATTAACATTTTATTCCTGAAAGCAGAATTTTCCATATGCCTTTCAAAGAGGCAGATGAAAAAGCCGCGTAATTGCTCTGTTTTCATCAAGGTGAACGAACCAATGAAACACTGAAAGTGTCCGACAATGGAGGGACAGGCGTGCTGGGGTCTGTGAAAGGCTGCTACGGGTACAATTAGATACGGAGTACCTGCCATCTCCTTAATAACCACCCACTTAGTCGGATAAGTGTCCCGCCTGTCCAGATAAGGCATGTGTTTGATTAAGGGAAATCGTTCAGTGTAAATGCTGGCCTATGGAGCCAATCAAAGGCGGAGTCAGCTTGTCTATTATGGCTCTGTCAGTCTTGTCTGTTTGCTTATTAAAGTTTCTTTGGCAAATCCAGTGGCCTCCCTTTGGTATGCTAAGCAGCCCTAAACGTTGCTAACATCTTGGAGTGAAGTCACAGGCCTTTGAATGACTCTGGGAGAGTCTACAGGCTTCCCCAACTTACCAAAGCATTTTGTTCCAAAAGTTTGTTTGTAAGTCAGTTGTTTGGAACTTGAGAAGCGGTTTTTCCCATGGAAACAATGTTACAAATGGTGAGAAGGTTCCCAGGCCAGTCCACAAAGGCCTATTTAACCCAGAATATGGCTGGACTGTAGGACCCATAGCACTAGGGAGCCAGCCGCCATTAGGATCATTGTTTCTATGGGAAAATGTGCTCCCAGGGCTAATTGTGGATGCCATAAGCAATTCCCCAGCCCTTTCTAGCCTCTGGCAGCTGGAGCCCAAACTCCCCAGTTTCTCATTTCCTTCAGGCTTGGAAGGTGGAAGGTGGAAAGTCCTGGGGGAATCAAAGAGAGGGGGCGTGGGAGGTTCAGGGCTTGGGCAGGAGAGCTCTGCCGGGGATAGGGCGGCAAGATGAGCAAATAAAGGTATTGGGAGCCTAAAGTTGACTTTCAGAAAAACGATGAATCCCTTTTAGTGTACGTTCCATGCAATAATATGTGGGGTATTCTTATACTTAAAAAAAAAAGTCTTTGTTGTTTATCTAAATTCTAATTTAACCTGAGTCCTATATTTTATCTCACATCCCTGGGTAGGGATCACACGCTTGGTGGGTTGCCAGGGCTGCAAGGATTCTGGAGCAGAAAGCCAGGGGTTCAAGGAGGAAGGATGGAATCTTCCTAGGTCAGAGAAAGTCTCTTCAGGGAAGCAGCAGAATGCCGCGAGTCCTTATAAGGGGACATTTCAGATAGCTCCAGTTTATAGCCCTCAGCTCAAGAATGCTTTTGATTTGAGTTCTTTCAGTTGGAAATCTTTCTAAGGCATAGGGAATGCTTCCTTGCCTTTTTAAAAGAATGAATTTAAGTTCTTCTTGATGATTTAAGAGTGACATTATGACCTTGGGAAAATTGTTCAACCTTTCTATGCCTCAATTTTCTCATCTGTAAATGGGGCTAATAATATTATCTTCCTCATTGTTTTGTTGTGTGGGTCGAATATGCTACTATGTGTAAAGGCTTTAGAACGGTATGTTTTCTATTTTACCTATACTCTCAGGCACAAAGAGCTCTGTGGAATTTTTTGCTCCAACACCACATGGCCCAGGGCGCCTGGCTGGCTCAGCCGGAAGAGCATGGGACTCTTGATCTCGGGGTCATGAGTTTGAGCCCCATATTGGGTGTAGGGATTACTAAAATAAATAAACTTTTGAAAAAAACACTACATGGCCCCAGATAATATTTTCCTTCTCTCTCTCTCTCTCTCAAGCTCACTCTCTTTATTTTACATATTAGCTGTTGCTTTTCTCTTTGTCTATAGGCCTCAATGCTTCTAAGCTGGTGCCTTATTTTGTATAATCACATTAAAGCCTGAAGTTTGTTATGGCTTCCCACAGAGTAGAGAACACAGATTTGGAGATATATATATAGATATATATATATATATAGATGTAAAATAATTTCCCCAAATATTTTATAATATTGAGGCCTTTGAGTAATCCCCTCCCCTTGAGGGTGGGCTGGACCTCATCACTTGCTTCTAATAAATAGAATATGGCCAAAGTGATGAAGTGTCACTCCCAAGATTAGGTTACAGAAGACTGACTTCTGTCTTGCTAGCACTATCATTGTATCACTCCGACGGAAACCAGCTGCCATGTCGTGAGCCGCCCTTTGGAGAGGCCCATGTGATAAGGAACCGAGGGAGGTCTATGGTCATCAATGCGTGAGGAATTAAATCCATCCAACCACCTCTTGAGTGAACTTGGTCCACCCGCCTCCCCCCAGTCAACCTCATGAGAGACTCTGATCCGGAAGACCCAGCTGAGCCACGCCCACATTTCTGATCACGGAAACTTTGAAACAATAAGTGGATGCTGTTTGAAGACACTAACTTTTGGAGTTATTCGGTACGCAGCAGTAGATATCATCCCCCCATTGTATCTATATCTTATCATTAACCTCTTACTACACTTGCCTTATCACTGCACTTCCTTTATCTGTTCATCGATCCATCCTTCTATTTATCCATCAGCCCATCTTACTTGTTTGTTTGTTTTATGGCTACGTATCTTTTTCACTTCTAGATTGATGGCTATGCTCCAGTTGCTGGAGGATGTCAGGACACTGACCTTTGGATAATTAAAGTAATAGGGTATTTGATTCTTCCTAAATTATGGGTCAAATACTACTAATCACATAATGCAGGGACATTGTCCAATAATTTAACCTTGAAAATGAGCCTCTTGCCTCTAAGCCATTGTTCCCAGTCTGCCTTGTGAATCTTTCTATAGTGCATTTACTTATTTATTCATCTTTCAACTTTCCATATTAAGGTGTTGTCATCTTTTGGTGCTTTAGTCAAAATTTTCATTTTATCATTCTGTTCCAATTACTATTGTTGCATAACAAACTGCCTGAAACTACCCTGTGAAATGCCAGCCACTCGTTAGCCGTGCTCAAGGGTTCTGTGGGTCAAGAATTTGGACAGGGCACAGTGCGGATTATTCTCCCTTTCCTGGGGCCTCGCCTGGGAAGACTCCTAGAACCAGGGTAACTGAAACAGCTGGGGACAGGAACTACCTGGAAGTGTCCTTACTCACATCTGACACCTAGGCTGCAAAGTCTTCAAGGGTAGGCTTAGCTGGGGCTGTTGACCAGAGTACTTGCACGCGGCCTACCACTGTGACTGGGATCTTTTATGATATGACAGCTGTTTCCTAAGAGAGAGCATCCTGAGAACAGCTTTCAAAGAAAGCAAATGTTTCAAGAGAGCGGGGCAGAATGTACATGGACTCTTATGACCTCGTCTTGGAACAGAGTCACTTCCGCCATACCTAACTGTCAAAGATGTCGCAAGCCCACCCGGACTCCAAGAGAGGGGGCGCGAACCCAGGATCTCAATGGGAAGAGTGTCAAAGGGTTTGCAGCCATGTTTTACAACCACCACACATCTTAATTTCTCAGAAAGTGCTGCCAGAATGTTCCCACGTCGCTTTCAAATGATCACTGGAAATAATACTCAACTCAGTAAACACTGTAATCTCCAAACTACAGCTGTTATATCATACTCGAGAAAAATTGACAGAAGTAACTGATGACTCATTTGCAAATTTGGGAATAAAAAGTTGTTGGCGTTACAGAGCACATTGCCATCCTTCACTCTCTCAACTGCCAAGAAAGCCACCGCTGAAACATAGAAAACTTCTCCCTTAAATTATATTTCTATGTGTCCTTAAAGTATATATGTATGTAGGAATTTCACTACGCCCTTCATGTCTCTCTTCTCAGTTACAAATCTGCTCATTCAATGGCTTGACCCATATCCTCTTATTCAGAGAACCTCTTCAAAAACATTTGGTGAATGAATAATCGAATAGATGAGCAAATGAAAAAAATCATTAACTGATCCTTTACACACCTGAAAAGAAAATTATTGAATTTGGGGTCTGGAAAAGGAGACCTTTCACCAGATATGAAGAGCAAATTCTGGATTAAGGAGATAACTATGTTATTAGTTTAGTCACCCATCCATCCATCCATCCATCCATCCACCCATATTTACTATGTATTTGGAACTTAAGTGTAATCGGACAGATGACCATGAACAAGTAAAATATCTGGTTTATATAATGAAAATATATACTAAGTACTATGAAGGAAAGGGCAGGGTGTTCTAAGAGATAATAATGTGAAGCCCTGCTTAGATTAGATGGCCAAAGAAGGCTTCTCTGGGGAGGAGACATTTAAGCTGAAATCTAAAGGATGGGAATGAAAGTTAACTGAAGAACGAAATAGAGACAGACAGAAAACAACACGTGTCAAGTCCCAGAGGTAGGAAAGGCATTTGGAGTATAGCTGGACTATAACGGACGAGAGGGAGAGTGGTACTAGACAAAGTATGGGCTAGGGTAAGAAGGTGGGAAGGTTTTAAGCGAGGGAGTGATGTGATCCGATTTCTGTTTCAGTGAATGCTCTGTCTGCTGTATGCATACTGGAGTAAAGGGGTAAGGGTGAGAGCATTGCTTGCCTTTTCACTTTCAGTGAAGTCTCTTAATAAAAACAACTTATTAATATTTTCTTTTATTGTTTGGTGCTTTTGCGTTCCATTTAAAATGACTTTTAATCTTCAGCTTTTGAAGATACTCTCCTATGTTAATTTCTAGGTTTATTATTTTACCATTCACATTTAGCTCTACAACAAATTGATTTTTCTGTATAAATGAGGGACAGGCCCAATTTCATTTTTTCCCCAAATATATATCCTATTAATCCAATACTATTTATTGGAAAGGCTATGCTTTCTCTAGTGCTCTATAGTGACCTTTTCCATATATGTGTGGGTCTATTTCTGAGCTTTCTGTTCTGATCACTTTGTTTACTTTGCTATATGTTTGTGCCACACTGTTTTAATGTACTTTTGTAACAAGTCTTGATATTCAACAAAGCAAATCCTCCCATGTTGTTCTTTTCAAAGCTTATTCTTGGCCCTGTGCATTTTTATATAAATTTTAGAAGCAGCTTTGAGGTTCTACACACACACACACACACACACACACACACACACCTGTTGAATAGAATTGGCATTGAATCTATAGAGTGGTTTGGGGACAATTAATATATTTGCAATATAGGGTCTTCCATTCCATGAACATGGAATATCTCCCCATTTATTTCCATGTTCTTCAATTTCTGTCCATATTATTTTACAATTATCTGCACAGATGACTTGAACATTTTTTTTGAGTTATTCCTAGGTTTTATATTAATTTAATGCTATTTTAAAGGGTATCTATTTAAAAGTTGTTTTATCTAGAAATGCAATTGATTTGTGAGTATTGTTTTTGAATCTAGTAAACCTGATAACTCTTATTAATTCAAATAATCTGTGAGTAATTTTGGATTTTCAATGTATGTAATAATATCATCTGTGAGCAATAGTTTTGTTTCTTTAAAATCCTTACCTTTTTCTTTTTTTCTTGCTTTACTGTGCTGACTAGGAACTCTAACACAATGTGGAACAGAAGTGGTGATAATGGACAGTCTTTGTCTTCTTTATCACAGAGTGGAAGATTTGAGTGTTTCATCAAATGCTTGTTTGTGGTAAGTTTTTTGAAACACTATCAGATTTAGAAAGCTCTCTGCCACTTAAGAGGTTTTGATGCTTTATCACAAATATATGCTGGGTTTTATCAAACATTATTTCCTCATCAATTGATAAAATCATGTGATTTTTCTCCTTTATATTAATTTAATAGTAATTTTCTGTGTATTAATAATGAATTACATAAATTAATTTTCTAATGTTGAACCAACTTTGCATTCTTTTTTTTTAAGATTTTATTTATTTATTTGACAGAGAGAGACAGCCAGCGAGAGAGGGAACAGAAGCAGGGGGAGTGGGAGAGGAAGAATCAGGCTCCTAGCAGAGAAGCCTGATGTGGGGCTCGATCCCAGAATGCTGGTATCACGCCCTGAGCTGAAGGCAGACGCTTAAAGACTGCGCCACCCAGGCGCCCTGAACTTTGCATTCTTGAGATAAACCCAACTTGATTATGATGTGTTTTTTTCACATACTCCTGGGTTTGGTATGCCAGTATTTGTTGAAGATTTTTACGTCTGTGGCTATGAATGAGATTGACATGTAATTTTTTTTAAATTTTATTTATTCGACAGAGATAGAGACAGCCAGTGAGAGAGGGAACACAAGCAGGGGGAGTGGGACAGGAAGAAGCAGACTCACAGCAGAAGAGCCTGATGTGGGGCTCGATCCCATAACACCAGGATCACGCCCTGAGCCGAAGGCAGACGCCCAACCGCTGTGCCACCCAGGCGCCCCCAACATGTAATTTTTTTGTACTGTACTTGTCAGGTTTTATGTCATAGTTGTGATATCTTCATAAAATAAGTTTGATATATATCCTGTTTTTTCCCTTGAATAGTTTGTGTAACACTGAAATAATGTCTTTTTTTAGATAATTTTTTTATTTATTTGAGAGGGAGAAAGAGAGAGCAAATGAGAGCACGAGAGTAGGGAAGGGAGAAGCAGACTCCTTGCTGAGCAGAGTACCTGACATAGGGCTCCATCCCAGGACCCTGGGATCATGACCTGAGCTGAAGGCAGACGCTTAACCGACTGAACCATCCAGGTACCGGTAGAATTCTTCAGTGAAGTAATCTGGATCTGAAAGAACCCAGCTCATGTAGAGTAGCTCTGGCTGCATAGCCACTTGATGACCTATGGTCAGGCACTTTGTCTCAACCAGGGCCTGGTAGCATACCAGGGACTAGCTTATGAAATGTGTATAATTCTCTACCATAGATGGCATGGCCTTGCTGTAGAACCCTAGAGGTCTTCATTGTGATTCTTCTGTGTGGGCTTGCCATAAACCCAACTGACACAAGAGACCTCCATTTGCCCTTCTCCACTATGGTACCTCTTGTATCACAGGCCAAGAAATCAATACGGGTCTCATGCCAACTACCAAGTATGTCCATTCTCATTATATACTTGGAGACCGGGGAATGATCATCACATGAGTCTGTGGCTCTAGTGGGCACACTGTGAGCCAGACCTGGGCCAGATCTGCGTTTATTATCTAGTCTTCATCTGCCCCTACTTTAAGGGTCATGACGATGCCTTCAAGTATCTAGATATACATTCCATGGATATCAATAGAAACTTGAATTCTGTGAAATGTTTAGATAGTCCCCTCTCATGAGTATATAATTACCCAAGTAAATGGCCATTTATCTTTCTCGAAAACCCCAGAGGAACAATTGCCATATATACATGCATGGTGCTGCAGGGTTCTCCCTCCTGGAGACCCTTCATTCAGGTCTGAAAAGTAGCTCGGGTCTCAAAACTAGGCAAGGGATTTTGACTTTTTTGTTGTTGATTGCCCACATCCTCTTGCACCCATCTGACTTCCTCTGATCGTGTAGATTGAGAACTACCCTTGCAGGCTACCCCTCTATCTTGTCTCTAGGGAGCCTGTGTGTTGTTAACTATCTCCATAGCTCTCTATGGGTCAGGCCCTCCTGGCACCTACAGTGATTGCACACACGTAATTTCTGATGCTAACGTGTCACCACCTGGCCTCTATTTATGTCTGCGGTGCTGTCAGTGAATGCAGCTCTATGAGCACCTCTTTTACTGTCTTCCCTGTCCTACAAGGGAGATCCACCACTGACCTTGTTAGTGATGTTAGTGCCCCTCTCACTGCTGTTTTCCTGATGGCCTGGGGAATGGTATATACCCCAGGCCCTCCTATAGAATATGGTTGTCTGGTAAGTCATCCAGACTTCCATGGAGTAGCTACCCTAGTATGCCCACTTCTTGGAGCCTTTGATCCTTTCATTTCTATTGTCTGCCTTGATAATTCTGGCATTTCTACCTTGCTTGGTGTGGACCATTGCTTTTTCCTTATTTCTAAGATTCATCCCAAGCAGCATTTTCATATGGTCTCCCGGGGTCCTTGCCAGGTTAAGTCTTATATTTCTAGCAAGAGCTCCCATGTCAGGACCTTTTATCCAGTGTTCTGTTTGGCTCCCCCTTGACCCCGTACACTCAGGATTCAGACCCAGGCCCACTCTCCTGACTCCTGCTGGTCCATGCTGGCTAGGTCCAGCTGCTCCTTTGAGGTCAAGTCCCTTTCCTGCCTTGGCAGGCCGAGCACTTCCTCAGCCAGATTATACTGTGACATAATCCTAGCTATTGGGCAGGTGCAGAGGCAGGGGCAGATCCCGAGGGCGCATATGGCACCTTCAGGGGAGAAGCCTTTGCATCATCCATAAGAGAGGGGGGAGCATTTCTAGAAGAGTGGGCTGCTTCTAGCTACAGAGCTTTCCGGCCAATCCTGAGGATTCCAGGTTTCCAGGTGCATCAGCTCAGGTGCCACACGCTGTGATTCGGGGCCCCATTCTTTCCCAATCACGGCTAACAGAAATGGGTTGGGGGTACGAGCTTCTTTGGAGCTCTGCCACCCTGATGACTGATTTCTAGGCCTGGACCTCAGCTTTCTCTGTTCTCTGGATACAAGAGATGAGACCTTCTTTACCTCCTGCAAGGGAAGCCCTCTGTTTTTCACACTTAGCTCTTAATTGCCAATTAATCACTCACAGCCTTTGGTTGTCTTTCTCCAAAAGCATCAATCATGCTCAGCAAAGGCCACCCAGTTCCACTCTCGTGAGTGAATTATCTTGACATCCCAGGTCCCACAGGTACAAGTGTTAACAATTGAATTGTTACCTTGTCCTGGAGATATTCCACTGCCACTTATGTCCAGCGAAAGGTGCCTCAATGCCAGCTGTCTGACAGGTGGATCGGCTCCAGAACGCTGTCCTAGTGTTCGCCTCCCCAGATGACTGGCACCAGCTCCGGCAGTTTGCATTACATTGGATTCTGACATGGAAATTAGGGTGTCAGAATATTAGGGAATGTGACCAAGTGTTTTTGTAGAATGGCAGGAAGCAGGCCTGGGCAGAGGGGAACGTTGGCCTGTGACATCTGCTCAAAGCTTTAGTCACTCCATGAGTGCTGAGGCTGGAAAGGCCCTTCACTTTGCAGTGAGGTGGCTGTGTCCTTGAACTTCATGAATGATGAGTCACTGCATGCAGGCTATCCCTGAGGTGTGGTCTTTCCAGCCAAGGTCAAGTGCCGGCACCATTCCTAGCAGCTGGGGAAATAAGTTCTCCTAAAGGAGAGTCTGGATGGCAAATGATGGCATCCATACGGTATGTGTGTGTATATAAAATTAGCTAGAGGAGTCAAGGAAGACCTCTTGGGGGTGATATTATTAGGGCTGAGGCCTGATTAGCAGGAAGAAGCCAGCCCTGCACATCTCATCAGGAAGAGTGTTCCAATTTCAAGGTACCAGGGGCTCTGAGGCAGGAGAAGCTCAGCATGTTTGCAGGAGAGAAAAAAGGCCAGTGGTTGGAACATGCTAAGAGGGGAGGAATGCCCCCAGATGACTATGGAGAGATGAACGGGGGCCAGCCGGGTCATGTAGGGCCTTGTAGGTCACAGGAGAAAGCCTGATTTTGTTCTAAGTGTAATGAAGCCGTTGGAGGGATTTAAGGAGGAGAGGGGTAAATAGTTCTCGGTCTGTTTTAGCAAGATAACTGTAGCTGCAGTGTTGAGAACAGGCCAATGATTCCCAAACTTCACTGAATACTGGAATCACCTGGGGATCATTAAACATGCTAATGCCTGGCCCCCACCTTCCAGGCTTTCTGATTACATTAGTTTGGAGTGTGACACGGTCGTGGAAAGTCTTACAAGCTCCCCAAATGATTCTAATGCATAGCCAAGTTTGGGAAGCAGGAGAATAGATTGAAGGAGACCGAGGGCAGAAGCCGCAAGACTGGCTGAGGAGACCGTCACGGTGATCTAGAAGAGATGGTGCAGCCCTTGACCAAGATGGTAGCATAGTGGTGGCTGCAAGTGGTCGTATCTTGGCTATCTTTCTGACCTCTTCTCCTACCTTCACAACCCCCCCTCACAACCCCCTCACAACCCCCATGCTGCTCTTCTCACTGTTCCTGGTCTCACCAGCTTGTTTTTGCCTCTACCTTTGCACCTGCTTGGTCATCTGACTGGAACACTTTCCCAGACCTTTGCAAGGCTTGCTCCCCTGCCACATTCACCCTTCTGCTCAAAAGTCACCTCTTCAGAGATACTTTTCTTGACCACTCTATCTTCAAACAGCACTTCCGCCCCCAGCCTCACTTACTGTGTCTCTCATAGACCCCTTACCCTGGTTCATTCTGCTTCATAGTGCTTATCAACCCTCGATATCGTATGTTCGTGTGTTTGTTATTTGTCTCTCTTCCTAGACCGCAAGCCCCATGAAGGCAGGGTCTTTGTCCAATTTGTTCACCCCTGTGCCAGGTGGGGGGATGCGTAACTAGCTTCTAGAAAGCTCCGGGCACGTGTCACCCTGCTGCCGGATGTGGTGGGGGACTTACCATCATTACTGCAGTGTTCCTTGTGCATTTACTTGAATGTCCTGTCAACCACAGGGTGAGATTACAAATGAGTGTTCTGTGCCTGGGGTTAATTGATATCCCTGTTCTGCCTCCCTTCATCCTCCCATCCTTCAGCCCAGCACTCAGAGCCCCACTCCTCCTCTGTTTGGCCTTGGGGCCCCACATGTTTATCTAAAGGATGTTGATATAGATCAGAGCTCCTTTAGGAGTCATATCTATAACTAAATGTTGACACCCAACCTGATTAAATTCCACGCCATTGAGCATTTCCAGTCTAGGGTCTCTCCTCCCAGTGCCTGTGTGCTAGGCTTTTTCCCACAAAGGACGGCAGCAGCCCCTAGCTAAGATCTCATTTACGGGATCTAATTTGTAGAATCTGCCCAGCCCAGCTTGAAGAGGGCAGGGTACATTTTACCTCTTGTGACTACAGTGAAACCATATATGATTTTTCATATTTAGGAGATGAGGCAAGTTATACGGCCATTTTTCAATTGCCATTTCATGAGTCAGGGAAACAGTGGCCATTTATTGAGCGTCTTCTCCGTGCCAGGGACTGTGCCAGATGATTTTCCGGATGTTACTCATCTAATTTGCAAAACAAACTGGGAGTTAGATGTCCATTTCACAGGTGAGGAAAATGAGGCGTAGGCTGGTGAAGGAATTTGTTGTAACTTTCCCAGGTAAGAGGGAGAGTCTCATCTTGGCCTAGTATCATTGGGTTCCTAATAAATGGTTTTTTGATGATTGGCTGAGGAGTGGGGCTGGGACGTGAACCTGGGCCCACCCAGTCCCAAATCTCAGGCTCGGTCCAGCTCAACAAATGGCTGGAGAAACACCACAGTCAAGGGCCGTGCATTAAGGAGGCCCGCCAGGCTTTATTTTGCACATCCAAATCAATCCCGATGCCCTCACTTGACAGTCACCATATTTCTTGGCATCAGTTGACTGAGAAATGCGTGGAATAAACTACTTTAGATAAGTTACATTTTAAAATAAAATTATATTTCATTTATTATAATATATAATATAGACATTTTATATAATACAGACATCAGAAAATCGTGACGTGTGTGGAATAATGATCCAATATTTATATGCTTCATGTATGCTAACTCTTTTGTGAATGTTACTATTTATGCCTATCATATAGGTGAGGAAGCGGACATGGCGAAGTGAGACGCCATCAGAACTGAGATTCGAACCCAGGCAGTCTAGCTCCAAAGTCCCTTCTCTTGACCACTATACCATGGCATTTCTAGGAAGCCTCTGGACCATTTATTTAGTCTGGGGTCGAGGCCTGCTTTCCATGTTGAGCCTTCTGCATTAACGTGGAATCCCCTCAAAGACGTGTGGTTTCGCAGGTTGGGAAACACTGGTCTAGCACCGAGGCCAACAGATCTTTCTCTTGGGCACCTCTGGCCATCTTTCTCTGCCGCTCCTCTGTGCCCAGCACAGTGTCAGGCACACAAATGGTATGCAAATGTGCGCGCGGTGAGTGAGCGAGTGCAGGGGGTGGGACAGAGTCATGAATGACAGATGAATGTCCCCAGTCAAGTACGCTGGTCTGGCTCTGTCTGGGCCTGTCCTCAGCAAACATCAGCGATTCCAGCAGAATTGGCAGCCCGGGAGGCCGACGGCAGATGCCCACAACTCTGGCCCCACACTTTGTCTCCAGTCTTCTCTCTTGCTGGAGCCTCTCCTCCTCCCTCCTTGGGGTCCATGTTGTGCTTGAGCTGCGTCGGAAGGCACAGGTGATTCAGGTGGCCTTTCAAAGTGACACTGGACATCCGATCTTACCTGTGTCATCTGAGAGAAGGAGTGATATGCCCTAACAAAGAATGAAAAATGGGTGAGAGTGGTAGGGTAGTGGGACCTGTGCCTCGAGTGGCTCTGGGTCCCCGACATCCCCTAACTGTTCTGGGCTGGGGGACATCCTCTGGGCCCATCACCAGCCCACGGCGGCCAGCTACCTGCAGCTCCTGGGGATGCCTCTGCAAATAAAGGATTATCTTTTTTTTTTTTTTTTGGATTGTGCTAGAACACGGATAACATGAAAGCTACCCTCTTCACGCATTTGTAAGCGCACAACCCAGTCTTGTTAACTGTAGGCACGATGCTGGCCAGCAGACCTCTAGCGTGCTTTCATCTTGCATGACTGAAACTATCACCTCTGCACGGGACTCCCCAGCTCGTCTCCCCACACCTCCTGGCCACCCCCATTCTAGTCTTTGCTCCTGTGCATTCGACTGTGTTAGACCCCTCCTCGGACTGGGGTCATGCAGTATTTGTCCTCACGAGGCCGGCTTATTTCACTGAGCATCATGGCCTCCAGGTTCATCCATGTTGTCACATGGAGCAGGATTTCCTTCTTTTTTAAGGCTGAATAATATGCCACTGTCTGGCTAGACCATATATATATATATTTATTGATCCATTCATCAGTTGTTTGTACCTCTTGGCTGTTGTGAATAGTGTAGCAATGAACATGGGAGTGCGGCCAGCTCTTGGAGATCCTGGTTTCAATGCTTTTGAATGTAGACCCAGTAGTAGAACAAATGCTAGTTCCATTTTTAATTTTAGGGGGAACCTCCATCCTGTTCCAATTTCCATTCTCAGCCAACCGTGTACAGGGGTTCCTAGGTCCCCACATCCCTGCCAAAGCTTATTTTCTGGGGTTTTGTGTCTGGTTTCAGTTTTCTTAATAATGACCCTCCTTACAGGTGTGAGCTGGGTTACCTTTTTTGTTCGTTCGATTTCTGCATGTTGCAGGAGTGCAGCAAGATCCTTAAAGTAAGCGACACGAAGCGCCAGCATGGACTCCACACAATTTAAAGGCTTCGCTCGTCTTCGGAAGAGATTCCTGTTGGTTCTTCTGCCTTCTCAGTTTGGAGCATATTTTTTGTAAGAAGAAATGGGTTAACTTCTTCCTGATCAGAATCTGTTGCAATCCAGAGATTCCTACGCTTGTGGGAACCAGTCTCCCCAATGAGAGAGAGCTGGCCTGAGGGCTGGGGACAGCTACTGGCCCAGCCTGCCTCAGAGACTGTTGTCTGATGACTGGTGTTTGGCAGGCTTTTCAATCTCTGGGCCTGCTCCTATTGGCGAGCAGCGCTGACATTAGTGGTTCACAAACCAGGGAACTGACGAGTCCTGCGGTGGAGGCCCTGAACGGTTACAGCACCCACAGTGAGCTCGTCCATTCTCTCCCCTGGCAGGTCAGCCAGGGCTGCGGGAGCCCAGCATGCAGAGGTCTCCGTGCCTTGTGAAGAAGCCTCTGGAACAGTATGCCATAGACGAGGGCCTAGGAAAGCCGAGTCATCTCGGGCTCCCAGGGGGGCTGGCACAGGTCCAAGTCGAAATGCCCGCACAGTGCCCATCCCGCCACTGCCAAGCCCACTGCCGTGATGCTTCACCTCTGAACACTCAGAGGGGACAGAATCCATCTCCCTCCAAACCTCAGAAGTTCCTGCTCAGGCCTTGAAAGGAAATGCTGAAATGTGAGGCGACACCCCTCGAGAGGCAGAACCCTCGTGCTCATCCGCAGCCTTGGCAGAAGCGGAGCAGGGGAGGCAGTACCGAAAGAAACTCCTCCAGAGTAAATTCCCGGCAGGTGCAAAACGGCCGTGTCTGTAGTCGGGTCACTTTCAGCTTGGAGCGACTGTGAAAGAAATAGGTGGCGTGGCTCATGTTCCACAGGGCCGGTGAGAGCTCCGATGTGCAGCTAGCAAGTTAGAAAGGGGAAGGTACGAAAGGCGCAGCGTGTGGTGCCCCGAATGTACGATCCTCCAGAGCGTGTGGTCATCAGCGTTTGAAATCTGCCTTCTCAGATCTCCGTGGCTGTTGAGATAGACGGAGAGAAAACAGGCAGGTGAGGTTTCATCTGGGGTCCCCCACATCCTCCGCTGCTTTGGGAGTCTGACCAGCGCGTTTTGCTCATCCCCTCCTCGTGTTGGGATTGCCGAGTGCTTCGGGCGGCATTCCACCCCCATGTTGCTGAATCCTTCACAATTATAAAGAGGTCGTGAGGGCCCTTTGATGTCCTCCCAATCCACAAAGCCTCTGCCGACAGCTTTCTTCTGACTCGGAATCAGAGGACACCCCAAGCTCCAGCGGGTCACGGCCTCGTTTCAGAACTTAGAAGTCAAGAGTATTCAAAGATCTCAACTCTGGCAGGCAGCCGTGTTCCTCCTTGCAGGGCTGCCCTGGGTTTCAAGCTGGGGCTTCAACTGCCAGGTGAAAGGATGAGTTTCAGACGCAGGCAGGAGGCGCCAGCAGCCCGGGTCCTGGTTCGGCGGGCCTGCCCCCCGCGGGCACCCCCACCGGCCAGCATGGGGACCCGCTGGGAGGAGTGTCCCGAGAACCACGCGCTTGTAGGCTCAAGTGCGCCCACCTATGTCTTTCCCACGTGAAGTCGGATGAGCGAGTCAGAGAATTGTTTGCGGCCGGGAAGCAGGACAGCCACGGGACTCAAGCCCTCTGACTTCGACGTCTGGCACTCGCCACAGAAATTCTGATTCCAGAGGCCGGAGGGGGTAGGGACAAAACCAGTAACGTACTTTGCAAGGCTGCGTGTAAAATGAAAACGCAGGCCCCTGTTCAAAAGGTATGACAAATTTCAGTGCTCCAACAGCAGACATGGCAGCGGGCAAACTCCCCGTCAGGCCCGCAGGAAGCCGGCTCTGGCTACAACAAGCTTCAGGCCTCTTTGAGGAGATACCGTGTGATCGTGTCTTGTCTACACCGCTCCCTAGGTCGACGGTTGTCCACTTAGGTTTATGGCCCTGAAGGAAAGGCACGGTGGGCTTCTCCGCAGGCCTTATGTTCTTAAGACTAGAAGGTTCAGCCAGCCTGAGGGCTCTCCTGGGCGCACAACCTCTTGGCTTAGTGGGGCTTCTGGGGTTTCTTCTGAAGCACTCGCTTCCCGGTGTCCACCTGTTGCTCACTCACCCGGGACGCATCACACTGTTGAGAATTGTAAAAGACACACAAAAACACACCATAAAATAAATCAAAAGACAACTAACAAACTGGGAAAACATATTGTAACTTAGATCTCTGATTAGGGCTCATATTAAGGCTACTATTCCTTATATTTAAAAGATTGAAAAATCACTGGATGAAGGACCCCAAACCTGATAGAAACATGTGAAAAAATACAGACAATTCACCAGAGGGATATAGAACTGGCCCTTAATCGTATTAAAAGCAGTTTCAGGGGCGTCTAGGTGGCTCAGTCAGTTAAGCGTCTGACTCTTGGTTTTGGCTCAGGTTATGGTCTCAGGGTCCAGAGATCAAGCCCTGTGTGGGGCTCTGTGCTCAGTGGGGAGTCTCCTTGAAGATTCTTTCCCTCTGTCCCTCTCCCCAGTCGTGTGTGTGTGTGTGTGCGCTCTCTCTCTCTCTCTCAAATCAATCTTTTTTATATATAATAATTTTTTATTAAATTATGTTAGTCACCATACAGTACATCCCTAGTTTTTGTTGTAAAGTTCCATGATTCATTACTTGCATATAATCAATCAATCAATCTTTAAAATTAAAAAAAGCTGGGGGCACCTGGGTGGCACAATTGGTTGACCATCCAACTCGGTTTCAGCTTGGGTCACGATCTCATGGTAGTGGGATTGAGCTGTACGTGGGGCTCCGTGATCAGCCCCAAGTCTGCTTGGGATGCTCTCCCACTCCCTCTGCCTCTCCCACTTATACTCTCTCTCTCGAATAAATCAATAAATCCTTTGAAAAAAAGCTATTTCACCTCACTAAAGTAAGAAAAATGTCAAAAAAAAACTATCCTGAGAAAAGGAAACCAACCCAAAACTGACACAGATTTTAGAATTAGCAGATAGGAACATTAAAACAGTTATTCAAACAGTTTAGTAGAGTCATAGAAGGCATAAAAAAGACCCAAATTACATATCTATATCTATATCTATATCTATATCTATCTATCTATATATATATATCTCCTAAGATACATATCTTAGGAAGAAAGTGGCCTAAACAGTGTTGGCTTTGTGGCCTCCAAAAATACCATTACTTTAGTCCTTTGGACTAACTTTTAGTAGGCTGAGAAGTGTGGTTTTTGTGAGGGCTGTGAGTTGCTGACACAGTAGGGTGGGTATCACTAACCCCACTGTGAGGTAGGTGACCGGCAGGCAGTGACTTTGTGTGCCTTTTCAGGGATTGGCACTGCTGTCCCACACAGAACACCTCCCCCCAGCTAGGTCCACACCCCTACGCACACAAGGAAATACCATGTTTTTCTGTGGGAGGCTCGTCTTTGGTGTTCAGTCCTGACCCAGTCCTTATCCCCACTTTCTGGCTAACTGGACCTTCTGGTCTAACCCCCAACCCCGACAGACCCTGCTCCCTCCCGCGCAAGCCTGCCTCTTCCCTTCCTTCCCCACTCCCCACCATCAGAGAACTCACAGAGACACACAAATTTTCGTTAACAGGTTGGTTTTATTTTAATTTTCACGAATGGTATACCCCATTGGTGTAAAATTCGATGTCTATGCAATCGGTCATTTCTCAGGGGGCAGACCTCAGAGACTTGGCAGGTAGTCCTGAGGTCTCTGGCCTCGCTCTGGAGTTACTGGCTACCCAGGTAGGCACGCGAGGTGGTGGGTTTCTCCGCCCTCTCTCGGTCCCACTCTGGCTCATTGTGATTCAGCACTTCGTTCAGTCTATGGTAGTGGCCGAAGAGTTTTGACCCTCTCGATTTCTTAACTTTCCTTGAAGGGGTGGAAGGTTTTGGAGAAGCTTTTTTTGTCAAGCTCCTTCGAGGGTGACTTGTTACCCTCATGGTTGTTTTGGTCACCTGGAAGGACAACAGAGTGATCACAGAGGGGTACTGGTTTGGGAGAACAGGGTGAGGGATGGATGGGAACAGGGGCTTCAGGAGAATGAGTGCACTCTGCAGAGGGGGTGTGCGCCAGGCAAGGACAGGTGAGGAGTCTTGCGGGGATGACAATGGGGAAGACCTTGAGTGGGATCATCTCACCTTGCCACTCTCTGTGGACCTGGGTGGACAGGATGTCTTCGCGTGTTTTCTCCCCTTGGTGCTTGAGGTCGGTTGCTGCGCAGCTGCCCTAGAAGCCAGCGGAGCTTGTGTTTTCCTAGTCACCTTAGCCATTTCGAAGACTCCCAGCGGTGTACCCCCGAGCGCCTGAGCCCCCTATATATACCCCACCCCAGGGCAATGGCGGGCCACACCCAAAGCTTTGTGTGGTCAACAAGTCACTCCCCCAGCCAATGGCGGCTCTGGGGGGGGCGGGCCAGACATCACAAAGCACCATCTTGAAACCTTCATGGGCAGGAGGGAGTGCAGTGCGGGTGAGGCTGAGATGTTCTGGTGGGAGAAAGGGGCCACTTCTTTATCACCCCCTAAACAGCCTTCCAGACTCACCTGCCACCCCCTCATCTCCACAAGTCAGTTCTACTGGGTCACCTGGCCGGGTCACCTGTCTCCTCCGTGCCTTTTTTCAGAGTCATCCTTTTCAGTGACTCATTCTGTTGTCTCTCACCCACCTTCACCTAGATTTGGTATGTCTAACTGAAAATCCCTGTGAGGTGATGTGGTCACATTTAGCTTTCTGTGGAGATGTGAATCGTCCCACTTCCTGACTACAAATGACTCTTACGCACCAGGAAGCTTTCCCATCCCACCTGCTTTGCCCGGCGTCCACGTAGCTCTGCTCCATTTTCCATTTTCCAGTCTGAAAGCACTGCCTTCCGGCCGCCAGGCTTCGGCAAATAGAACTGCCCCACCGAGCATCCCAGTCTTGTTTCAAATCTGGGGGTCAGGCTCGTCTCATTAGGTATAGTTCCCGACTTGGGTGTTAACCCTGTAGGGGATGAGGCAGGTATCCACGTGCCAGCGGTGCAGGGTGACAGCACGCAGCGAAGTTCAACCTAGGACTGGTGAATGCTCCGGGGGGAGGGGGCGGTCTTAGCTTAACCACAGGTGCGTGAGCCTCACGTGCACGGGTCTTCTCAACATGTGTCCTCACAAACCACTCTTCTCGTCTGATTTTACGGTTAGCGCTGTTGGGGTGCCAGCTTCTTATCATAGCTGAGACATGGGTTGAGGTCATTTCTATGAAGGAGCCCAAGAAGCTTCCAACCTCTTGGAGGGGAAAACATGTCATCAAGTCCTGTCCATATAGTTCCTTAGGTTGAAGGTCTCCCATTCAGGTTGTTGGCTCTGGAGGAAAAGGAAAACAGGCCACGGGCCTCACTGTAAGCCCTGTGTTCCTAATTGACTAGTGGATTCAGCCAGTCTGAGGTGCTGACCCAGACACACAGCCTTTAGGCTTAGCAGGACTTCTGGGGTTTCCTATGAAGCACTCACTTCCCAGTGTCCACAGATTGCTGACTCACCCAGGATGCATCACACTGCTTAAAATTAAAAGGCAGAACAAAGCACACCATACAAAAAGTCAAAGGACGATGGGCAAAGGGGGGGGGTGCAACCTAGGTCATTAATATCACTGATACATAAAGCCTCTTCCAACGTTTAAAACAAGGATCCAAAACCTGAGAGAAAAAACGTGAAAAAGATACAAGGAGACAATTTATGAAAAAGATATAACACTGACCTTTTGCCATATTAACAAGCTATTTAACCTCACTAAAGTAAGAAAAATAAAATTGAAACTCCCTTGAGAAATCAAAACTGCCCTAGAATTGGCACAGATTTGAGAATTAGCAGACAAGGACATTAAAATAGTTATAATAACTACATTCCATATGTTCAAAAATTAAGCAGACATAGTCACTAAAACCTGGATGCAAACAAGACAGCCTTCAGTCAGTAAATGGATCAAAGAACTGGTCCATCCATACAATGGAATCCTACCCAGTGATAAAAAGGAATGGGATATGAAGGAGACCAGTCTGAAAAGGGGACACACTGTATGATTCCATTTCTGTGACATTCTGAAAAAGACAAAACAGAGACAGAAAACATATCAGCCATTGCCAGAGGTTTGGGGAGGTGGTAGCACTGAATAGGTGACCACGAGGGATTTCTTAGGATGGTGAAACTATCCTATGATACAGTGGTGTGAATACACAACAACATGCATTTGTCAAAACCCACAGAACTTCACAGCACAAAGTATCAATCTTCAAAAGAGTCCATTGGGCAATCATGAACCCCAATGGGCAGACCATGACAAAATAATGTAACTGTATCACAGATGGATGACATCACTTCACTGAACCGGATAGGGTATAAGGGTGTTGGCCTAAGTCACTTTGGAAGTGAGTGACGATGTTAAGTCTAAAGACAATAGGAACTGTACATGAGTACTGTATTCTAGTTGGTGAAGTTGTTTCCCATTGTCTGGGTTGACAATTTGGAAATCACCATACATGTATGATGGGATCGAACAAAATAACTAAATGGAGGGCAGAGGGTGAGAGGCAGGTTGGTCAGTGTCGGAGTGAGGGACACAGACCATCAAGCAAGGCAGGCTAGAATGAGCCTCGTGGTCCTAGAGTAGAGACAACAGTACGGACTCACGTTGAACTTCATATAGATACAGATGGAGGTACAGATACAGATAGATACAGAAATAATTACAGATATGTGTGCACACATGGGTCAGTAAGCACAGGTGTATTACCTACCTCTATCCACTGAGACAGGCTAGCAGCAATGACATCCCCATAGCAACAAGCATAGCTGGCACCTGGAACTTGGTTTCTAATCCTGTTATCTAAAGAAAGAAACCAAGGCTCCTTAGAGAAATGGAAGGTTCCAGGGCTGGGGAAGGAACTGTGCAGGATCAGCGTGGAGCATCTTGTAGTGCCAGAGAGTGAGGATGTGATCAAAAACACAAAAGGGTGGTGCATCTCAAAGTGACACAGGAGCCACTGAAAGAGCTCCACATGGTCACAGCTAGAACAAACCGAGCAACAAAATAAATAAAGGACTATTAGATTATTTCTCAAGGCATTAAACAGCATTCAAGAGTCGACACTGACATAAATAAATGATAAAATCAATACTTAAGTGAAGGAGAACAAACAGATCTCCTGTACAAGGAAGACCAAGTAATTTATGTAGATACTACCCCCTCGAGGAGGCAGAGCATAACTCCCCACCCCTTAAGTGTGGGCTGTGTTTAGTGGTTTCCTTCCGAAGAAGACAATATGAAGAGGGAAAGGAGTAACTCTGTGGTGTAGAAACCTGACAAATACTACCTCGGCCAGGTGATCAAGGTTAAAGTCAACAGTGATGAGTCATGCTGATAGCATGCTCCCTTGATATGATGAAATGGGGAGGACACTTTGCCCCTGTGACTGGTTTTCCTCCCCAGAAGCCAGAGCCCCACTCTAATCATGAGAGAAATATCAGACAAATCCCAGCTGAGTGTCATTTGACAAAATACGTGACCCGTACTCCATGAAACTGTCAATGTCATCAAAAACAAGGAAAGCCTGAGAAAACTGTCACAGTCAAGAGAAAGCTAAGGAGACATGACATCTAATTCTAAGCCTGGATAGGATCCTAGAACAGAAAAGAGACATTAGGTAAAAACCTAGAAAATCTGAATAAAGTATGGGCTTTAATAATAATGTATAATAATGTATCAACATTGGTTCATTAGTTGTAACAAATGTCTCATGCCCATATCAGACGTTAACAATAGGGAGGACTGATGGAGTACACAAGAACTCTTTGTACTACCTAACAATTTTTCTCTAAATGTGAAACTATTCTAAATGTAAACATTCGTTAAAAACACAAAAAAATAAGCTATTATAGCTGTGTTTCCTATGTTCAAAAGTAGCTAGGGCACCTATAATCCTCACCTCCATTTTAGAGGTAAGACAAGAGAGGCTTCGGGAGGTAGACCAGGTAGCCCAACATTATAGAGGCTCGTACATGAGGAACTAGGACTTTGAACCACATCTCCCTGATTCTCCTGTCTTGGTCTGAATGGAAGGAAGCCAGGCAGTAGAGAAATGCCACTGTATTGTAAGCCATGTTTTGCTTGCATGTTTGGCTTATGAAATTGATGGTTCTACTTCTGGTTGATTTTTTCTTTCTGGATTTCATATTCTGGAAAATCTCTGATGGAACACTCGAAGAGACTGCACTAAATAAAAGAGAGCTTTTTCGCACAGGGTGAAACTTGTATTCTTCACCATCTGCCTGGAGGAGGAGAACTGAATGGTGATGTGGGCACGGCTACAAATGGAGATCTTTTCCAGGCTGGCCCAGCATCAAGAGATAGGACCCAGAGGTTACCCTCCGAGACCCAACTGGACCACTCTCCATCCAGAAAACACCTCTGGTTCCAAAAATTTCTTCTCACATCTTACCACTCAGTGTCATCTTTCCAAAAAGAAAGGGAGTTCATGGCCCTCAAATCTCTCTTTACTCCAAGGACTGAATGGTTTCACTTATCCCACATCTGTAATTCCCTCTCCCAGAGGAGAGGAAGGAATAGGAAAGGCAGCTTGACCTCTGTCAGAATTGTTTGCCATCATGTGTCTTAGAGAGTTCTTATATCCTCACCCCCTCTTCTCCCCTCCAGGCCCTCAGCTGCGTGGCTTGAGATGGGATGGAAGGAGAAGAGGTGGAGAAAGGTGCAAGCAGAGATTGGTCAAGGTGAGTGACTCTAACGTCACCGCTGTTGGTTTTCTCCTTCCCTCAGGAGGTAGCAGAGGCCTTGGTACAACATTCCCTACTATCATCAGCACTCATATTTCCTCATTTCTGGGTGAGCAACCTGAGGTTCAGAAAGGTGAAATGACTTGCCCAAGGTCACACAACGAAGAAGAGGGACCGAATTCAGAGTGGGCTTAGAAGATACTCTAGCAGATGGGCAGAGGGCAGAAAGTTGAGGTAAAGTCCATGCCCTTTGGTCTCAATTTCCTCAGTGAAGTAGGGACACAGGAGGGAATAGGTGGTGTGCCGAGGTTTGGGCGAGCGGGAGAGCCAGCTTGCTGGGTGCCGGACAGACACCCAGGAGTGTCCTCGTCAGCATCTTCCATAGCTCAGGGGTGTGAGCGCCTGAGGCAGAGCAAGCGGTGCAGGAGCAGACACTCCCGGGCCCAGTCACCTCTTCTCATCCGTTCAGAGGGAACGGGGTGGGGATGGGGAAGGAAATAATTTAAACCAGTTGTTTGACAAAGCCACCAGTCAATTATCTGATATTTTTCACTTTTCAGGTGATTTTATTGGCACTTGTGTAGACAGCCTGAGGCCGGGTTTCCGGGCCTGTAATCATACAGGCCACGAAGTCAGTGCTTTCCTTAATTACCCAGGAAATGAAGGAGAAGGAGATTATTTATTTTTTCAGCCTGAATTATACAGTCTGAGCTGCCCAAATTCACAAGACGTTACCAGTCCTCCGGAGTTGGCAGCCCGGGTTGTCTACGTGAGTGGCCGTGCCCTTGTCAGCTCCCACGCTGAACCTACTGCGAATTAAGGCCTCCTCCCTCCCCCACTAGCCAGTTTGTGTGGTGAAATATTTTATCACTTAAAGACCTTTTCGGGGGGCAAATACATACCTTCCGGGTGCTGAAAAAGGCAATTGATCTCCTGCTCGACGTCAGACACCTACACTTGTTTGGACTGCCACAGAATCGTGATTCAGTGAGAGCCTCATAATCGGGCTTGGAAGGTGGTTATGGCCCCTCAGCTGAGTTTGCTCCCCTCACTCTGCACAATTATGGTGCGATTTAGTAGGCATTTAAATGGAAAAGGGTATTTATCAAGTGAGGGCAAAAACATGCTATGTGCTAATTTGGCAAAAGAAAATGTGGTTTTTATGTTAAATGTACACAATCGTTTTATATATCTGTTAACAACAGACAACTTTCAAAGTACAATTTTATGAAAGTTGAAAATGTCCATCCGTGCAGAAACAATTTCTAATCTTAAGAAGGAGAGGGAGGAGCTATTAAGAGGCCACGTTGTGTCATGGACCACAAACACTGAGGGGGACTAAGTGTGCCGGCCCACCCATCAGAGCTGACTAGATAAGCTTCTCACCTTGCTTCTAGGCCTTGGCCAATGAGCAACTCAATGACCACCATGATGGCCAAGAGGCAAGAAGCTCTTCCTTGAGTTTCTTGGATAGAGTAAGCCCTGTTGTTCTTTTAAGATCCATTGGAAGCGAGGAGGTTCTCCTGGCATCACCACCACAAGAAAAACAATGAAGGGGCGCCTGGGTGGCACAGCGGTTGGGCGTCTGCCTTCGGCTCAGGGCGTGATCCTGGTGTTACGGGATCGAGCCCCACATCGGGCTCTTCCGCTATGAGCCTGCTTCTTCCTCTCCCACTCCCCCTGCTTGTGTTCCCTCTCTCGCTGGCTGTCTCTACCTCTGTCGAATAAATAAATAAAATCTTTAAAAAAAAAAAAAACAATGAAAACGATGGCGCTCTCTGGAAAGCAGAATACTGGCCCCCAAAGATATCTATGTCCTAAATCCAGAACCTGTGGATATGTTACCTTTTATGGCTAAAGGGACATGAGTTGTTAGAATCTGAGAAACTTTCCTAACTGTAGTCAGAAGAAGATGTCATGATGGAAGAAGGGTCAGAGAGATGTGACATTGTTGACTTTGGAGATGGAGGAATGGACCATACATCAAGGAATGCAGATAGTTTCTAGAAGCCAGAAAGGACAAAGAAACTAATTCTCCCCTGGAGCCTCTGGAAAGGAACTCAGCTCAGCTAACACCTTGATCTTTAGCCCTGTGAGACCCAAGTCTGACTTTTGACCTCCAGAACTATGAGATGATAAATTTGTAGGAGACCCTGGGCGGCTCAGTCGGTGAAGCGTCTGCCTTCAGCTCAGGTCATGATCTCACCAGCATCCTGGGATCGAGTCCTGCATCGGGCTTCCTGCTCAGCGGGGTGTCTGCTTCTCCCTCCCCCGGCTCTTGTTCTCTCACTTGCTCTCTCGCTCTCTCTCTTCCTCTCTCCCTCTCCCCCCTCTCCCTTTCCCTCTCGAATAAATAAACAAATATCTAAAAAACTTAATGTGTGTTGTTTGAAGCCACTAAATTGTTGGAATTTGTTATAACAGCAATACAAACCGGACTCAGACACTGATCGTCAGAGTGTGCTCAGAAAGGTTATTCTGTCTGTTCGAGGAACACTACAGCATTGTCTGTGCTGCTCTAACCAGCAGAAATAAGTTCTAGAATTACGAAAGTGGGGTTCCGTCTAGCAACTGGGATTTTGCAGTTGGGATCATGCGTAAGGAGTGCTGTGAATAAACAGGCCACCTCCAGTTCGCTGCTTTGGCATTGGACCGTTAGAACCAGCACAACTTTCCGAGCTTCCCTGGTCCCTTGCCCGTGCAGTTTCTGAGGCCGATCCACGAACAAGAAAGGAAAACTGAGAGAGAGCAGGAGAGGGAGAGGAAGCAGAAATGAGAGTGTGCTGCCAAATGTTTTTGGCTACATTCAGGATATTTGAGCTCGAAACCCCTTTTAAACATAAATTTTAGAGTTTTAATGGCTTAATCTTAAGGAATAGTCCTATACATCATTTATTCCCTCAGAATGTCTTCTAATGCCTTCGTTTCAAATTGTTGCCCAAAGCAGTTGATGTATATACATGTGTACACACACACACATACACACACACACGCCTCCATGCCCAATTGGGTAAAAGGGATCTTTAGCTTCATTCTAGAGTGGGGGCTTAACGGACTCTGTCATTTTCTCCAATTTTGTCCCAATGAGGTTTGCTTTTTTAAAAATCACATTAGAAACTCTTTCGTAAGATGTTTGAATGTGTAGTTGGACGATTCATTCTCTATTCAGAGAGCCAGCCTAATCGAATATGTAACAAGAAGCTAAAAGCTAATCAATAATGGAACCCAGATCTGCCTATGGAAGTCCCCGCGTGCGAGAGAGAGCCCTCCGAGGGCACTTGCAACTTTCTATTTATTCTATGACGATTCAACTCCATGTGTAATTCTTTGTATTGTCACTTCCAATTATTTTTGGAACAAAAACACCAGGGAAATGAGTTACTCCTTTCAAAAAGCACATTCATATTTGATAAATAGCTTACAGGTTAGAGGGAAGATGTTTACTGAAACCGGGATTGAAAGCTCTTTCCCGGGGATCGGACTGAAGCGCCATATGAGGGACGCCAAATCCGCATTGCCCAGAACACCCGAAGCTAATAGCGCAGGGCTGGGCCCAGCTCCCCGCCAAGGCACTTCCCTGGGCAAAGAGCACGAGCACGGGCCTTTCAGTGCGGTTCGGATCAGGTGCAAGACTCTAAGAGGCCTGCGTCTGTCTCCTAACTTCACCTTCAGTAGCTCAAGGGATGGCGTGGGCAGGGGCCAGTTCCACCTTGAAAGTCCAGAGCCAACTCCCAGCCTCACCGTCCTGGTAGAAATGACGTGGCCGCCCCAGGCGTGGCGCCCCTCTGTTCCCGAGTCCTTGATTCTCTCCTTCCCATTCCACGGCCCAGCAGAGGTTTGGGAACCCAACAGAAGTAGATCTCTGCCTCCTGAGCTCTGGGTCCTACGAAGTAGAAGTGAAAAGTCTCTTCTTACCTCACTGCTTTTCTTTGGCTTACTGAGCGGTTTGATGGGCTTAGTCAGTTCAGGCTGCTGTCACCAATGCCACCGACTGGGTGCCTTATAAACAGCAGAGACGTATTTCTCATGGTTCTGGAGGCTGGAAGTCCAACATCAGGGTGCCAGCCTGGTCGTGTTCTGCTGAGAGGCTACTTCCGAGCTTCGGACGCTGGACTTTCTGTTGTATCCGCACAGGGGGGACGGGGAGGGGGATCTCCGCGGAGCCCCTTTTGTAAGAAGGCTACTCCCATTTGTGATGGCTCTGTCCACATGACCAAAGCACCTCCCAGACGCCCCATCTCCTAAAGCCTTCACCCTGGGAGTTAGCATTTCACCAGAAGAATTTAGGGGGGGACACAGACGTGCAGACCGTAGCAAGGGTCATTTAACCTAAATCTTTGCTGAAAAAAATTCACAGGCTTCCTTCGTTCATTCCTTGATTCACCCACCCCACACATACTATCTCAGTGCTAGATTGTCTTCTGTGATGTCCGCCGGCTGCCAGGTTCAGCTCTGGTCCACAACTCATTTCAAACGGAATGCTTCTTCTGCGTCTTCGTCTGTACCCCAGCCCAGCTGTCCTCGGTTCACAAGCAGAAGGCACGCTGTGTGGACCAGGAAGATGACTTCCTTGGTGGTGCTGGGTCTCTAGGAGGAGCTCAGCAGCCGGACGCCCCGACCTGCTTGAGCACCAACTTTGTAGGGTTGTTTGTGAGCACTAAGCAAGTACAGGTAAAGTGCTTTGAAGCGTGCCTGGCAAGTGCTAAATGCTGTCGGAATGAGAAGCTAGGCGTGTAAGATTAGTAGAGATACCGACGACCTGGTTTCGGCCGGGGGCAGCCCGGAGCCTAGGGTAGTCAGTGGGGGTGTGAGTTGCCAACTTGCTGCCTTCGTGGCCCTCAAAGTAGTGTCCAGCTGGTCTGGGAAAGCCCTCCTAATCCTTTGTGGAGGGACTAAGCTCTAGCAGGTAAGGAAGGCGTCCCTTCTTTGGGGGTCTGGCCATTTAAGGCCAACCAAAAAATGCCTGCACTGGCCCTGGGAGGGAGAGCTTGGCTTTCGGGTCTTGCTACTACTGGCTCCTCATGCCGCGGTCGTGGTGAGGAGGTATAGTGGTTTGAGGGTTCAGCCGACGCAGCAGAGATCGCTGTTCTGAGCCATGGGAGTGCGTGCTCAGACACCTCCCTTCAGCCATTTATAGAGGCCTACTCAGTGCGGAGCAGCATGGCTAATGGGCAGATGGAGGGGCAGGGCTGGCAACGTGCAGGGCCATACAGGGCTAGAGCCCCATGAGTCCCCGGGATCTACTTGTTGACTGACTGAATCACGTCCAAGTGTAGTGATTCCTGAGGACACTCACTTTTCCCCTTCCAGGAAATCTAAGCTAGGAAAATACTTCTGGAAGGCCATTGAGCCTTCCCTTTTTTGAAGCACCATCTTACAAGGGCAATAACAACAGCAAGACTATATTAAGGATGTACTGAGTTCCAGATATTGTGCTAAGAGCTTTATGTGTATTATCCCACGAATTCATTCTCATAACTCTGTGAACCCACTGCTGTTATTCTCATATTTTACAGAGGAGGACGTTGAAATTCAGAGGACGATGACTGACAGAGGAAAATGACTTGTGATCTCACATCATTGGTAAGGGGAAGGGCTAGCATTTGAATCCAGGGCTTCGGACTCCAGAAACCATACTCTCAGACACTGTACATTACTGTCTTCCCCAACGGGACTGAGCCCTTGCGGAGAGCAGGAGCTGTGGCCAAAGTTCCCTCCAGACTCCACTTCGATGCGTACATGGTGACTGGCAGACTGGCCCTATGGAAGGTATCATGGAGCCTGCCTCTGCTGCGTAGTGAAGAAACCTACCCCACCCCCATTCCCCCCAAAGACCCCTTGACTGGACACTGGTAGGGATCAAGGTTTGCTGGAGCCAAGCCCGGGGGGGGGGGTTCCCAGTCTTTACTTCATGAGGCCATTCTTTGCCTTTCAAGGGCTTTTCTTGCTTAACATGCAGCACCGATCATAGACTCCTCTTTTCAATTTAAATGGGAAGACAATAGCTTCCATGTTTGAGGCCTTTTACAAGACTCTGATGATCTTTATCTCGTGCAGAATAAATACCGTTATGGTCATTGAACACATCGATCATTATGCTGTGGCTATGTCTTCCCAATTAAGCATTTGGCATGCTTGTTGCTAATAATGCGCTAATATGGGGGAAAAGGCTTTTAGGAACAAAAGGGGCAAAGTGGGTTCATTCATGGATTCCAGGTGCATGTGGCTGCCGTCTCACGTTAGGCTTCGAAATCAAGGTAGCATTGGTGTGAGCAGAGATCCATTAGGAATCAGGAGACATCACTTCAAAATGGTGGTTTTGTATTTGATCAGGATTCTAACACAAGTACCATAATTTATATGGAGGCTCTTTAAACATTGTGGTAAGAAACCTGTAACATAAAATTGACCATCTTAACCACTTCAAAGTATACAGTTCAGCACTGTTCAGTATATTCACATCCTTTGCAGCCAGTCTCCAGAACTCGTCCATCTTGCAAAGCTGAAACTCTTTGCCGTCACGCGTTAACTCCCGACTTCCCCTCCCACCGCCCCTGGCAACACCACCCCTTTCTGTCTCCAGGAATCTGAGGGCTCTGGGTGCCTCTTCTAAGCGCAAGCATACACTATTGTCCTTTCGTGACTGGCTTCTTTCACTGAGCATCATGTCCTCGAGATCCATGCGGGTCGTACCATGTGACAGAATGGCCCTTTTTAAGGCTGAATAACGTCACTCGGTACATACAGACGGCATTTTGCTTATCCGTTCATCTGCTGGTGCACACTGGGGTCGCTTCTACGTCTGCGTGTTATAAAGCTGCAATGAATGCAGATGTGCAAATACCTCTTTGAGATCTTGATTCCGTTCTTTTGGAAATACACCCGGAAGCGTAATCTCTGGATCACAGGGTGAATCTGTGTTAGTGTTTTGAGTAACGGCCATACTGTTTTCCATGGCGGCTGCGCCATCTTCCATTCCCGCCAGCAGAGATTCCTGTTTCTCCACATCCTCACCAACACCTGTTGTTTTTTTTTTTTTTTTGCTCTGCAATAATTTCTTGACATATCAAATGTCTTCTTTACGTATCAAATGTGGCCTACTGTGTAGAATTTCACCAAAATGATGAAGAACAATGTACTCTCTGTACCCACAGCAACAGTGCACTCTGGGAGACTCAGTGTGCTTGCTCGGGAAGAAAGCCGTAGCAGTTGCTTGTGTCAAGCTTTAAACCTCCGGATCTCCTCATCTTTGATGCCTTCCGGCCACCCTCCAGGAGGAGGCAGGCACTACCCTCTCAGTGCCCTACAGCGTTATATTGCTGCTCTTGGTCTCCACGTCTGAGGACTGGTCCCACTAGCTCATCTCAGGGTATGCTCAGCCCTGTGTCGTTTCTGGATGTATCACACGGCACAGTGTCACAATGCAATGTGTGGGCTCTGGGGTCCGATTGCCTGGGCTTGAATCCCAGCTTTGTTATAATTGGCTCTGTGACCTCGGGCAAGCTACTTCCCCTCTCTGGATCTCAATTTTCTCATCTGTTAAATGAGTATAGTAGTATCAACCTCATAGCCTTGTTGTGAGCAGGAAATTACTTAGCCGATGTGAAATTGTTCAGACGCATGTCTGGGTAGGATAGGCGCTCATGCACGCTAGCTCTTGGTGTAGCTATAAGGGTTGCCATTACTCTGTTGCATTGCGATCAGGTTCAAGTTGTCTGGGTAGTCCACGGTAGCTGTGCTCTGCCCTGACTCCCCGGGTCTCTCCCTAGAAAGGTGGATTCTTAGACAATTATAACTAGGTAGGCGACCTTGAGGAGGGCAGGAGAGTGTAAAGTGACCTAACTTCTCTTTAAGCTGACGTTTTTGAGTCTACCATCTAGGGAGTGTGCATCCCCGAGCTAGTAACCCCGGGTGTGCTTGCCGAGATCGCTGTGGTAGAGACTGTATGTAGTCCCGGAGCTGGGATGGGGCAGGGCCGAGGCACTCTCTAGGGAATAAAACAAAGCTTACAAGATAGTTATTTAGATTCCTGGACTACTGTGGTTAATTTCCAGTTGTTATTCCTGACTCCTGTAAAGGCTTATTTACATGCTCCAGCCATGCCTCTTTTATGTTATGAAGTGATGAAGGGGCGGGTCCTATGTCCAGCCTCTAGCCAGAGTGATGGATAACAGGGTGGGCCCACTGCCGCTGCTGCCACTGCCACCCCACCACCCCAACCGCTCCCCCACGGCCCCACCATGCCCACTCTCCACCTCCAGTATGGCCAGCATGTGAGCCGAGTTAGGAATGAGTGAGGAGGCAGGCCGTATGATGAATGGGGCTTCAGCTCAGGGTATACGACACAGCTTGGAGAGTCAACCTTCTCACTTGAAGAGCCTCCCTCTAGAAGGATGATTGTCTTAGCTCAGGTTGCTGTAACAAAAATAGCATAGAACTGGATGGGCTTAAACAATAGACACTTATTTCTAGAAACTGGAAGCTAGAAGTCCAAGATCAGGGTGCCAGCATGGCTGGGTGTGGTGAGAGCCCTCTTCTTGGTTTGCGGATGGCTGCCATCTTGTATTTTCACAGGGCAAAGAGAAAGACCATCACTTTAGTGTCTCCGCTTATAAGGGCACTAATCCCATCATGAGAGTTCCACCCTCATCACCTAATTATCTCCCAAAGGCTTCCCATCTAAATGCCATTACATGGAGGACTGAGGCTTGAACATAGGAATGGAGGGGAGGATACAAACATTCAGTCCACAGCAGAGATTGCCAGCCTTGAAGGATATAAACTTTATTTTATATTAAGGAAAGTAGTAATTTCCTTAACGTGGTCAGAGCCGTCAATACAAGTTTATGGATAAAATTTTATTTGGAATTCTTTAATCCTATGGAGGCAGGACTGGCCTGTAAGGCTCTCTGGCTGGTCTGCCCCCTGGTTTTCTAGCCAGAGAAACCAAGGTTCGGAGAAGAGAAGCCTCACTCCCAGGCCCAGAGACCAGCAGAGCTGGGATGAGGACCAGGCTTCTCAGACAGTGCAGGGAGCTTTCTGACCCCTGCGGCTGCCTCGTGTGACAGGACAGAATTTGGCATGGAGCATTTCAAAGTCACTTTACCTACCTTCTCTTGCTTGTCAGGCAACGTTGTCTTTGGACAAAGCCGGGTGAGAAAACACCTCTCAAAATGCCTCAGCGAGCCTGCTGGTGTGGCTGTGTCAGGAAATTCTTGCAATGAGGGTGGGAAAGACATTTTTGTTCACTCTTCTGTGAGTAAGAGAAATGGTGACCATCGCTCAGGTCATGCCAGGAAGATTTAGTATCCCATTCATTTTCAAAAGGCCTTTCATTTTATAAACCTCCTTCATTTCGGGCCTTTTTCCCCCACTGGCCCCTGCCTGCCAGCTCTGTGAGTTGAACAGAATCCACTCTTCGGCCTGACATCCTCAGGGATGAGCAGGCCTGTGGCTTCCCAGACAGGGGCGACCTTGTGTGGGCCGGCAGAGGCAGGGGCTTCTGGGACCCGCAGGCCATCGGCAGTGACAGAGATGAAGGAGGCAGGAGCAGTTTACCCTTCACAAATATGGATAATTACACAGAACGCCAAGCTGTAGAGAGATTAAGAAAGTTCAGCAGGAGTCTTGGGAGCTTTCCCGAACTTTTGAGGATTTATCCAAAATGAACCTTTACCCTTTTTCAGTTCATCCTCAGCTAATAAAAAGAAATCAATTGCAGTTATAATCCTGCCGAGTCCTCCAAGAAGGAAGCCATCAGAGAGGACGAATCTGGAGACGTGTCTGTCCTTGGAAAACTGGGTCTAACTACAGGAAAAAACTCCTTCTCCTTAGACAATAGCTTTCTGGCAAACGGCCTCCCACCTTCCCTGCGTGCAAACAGGCTGCATTGTCAGGTCGGAGAGATTCCTCTCGTTTTAGACACAGTGAGAAAGCCATGCCACCAAGTGCTTCAAACATGGTGTTCACGTCGGGCTGCAGACTCTGGGCCAGCCGCAGAGACAGGGGCCGGGTGAGCCCAGAGACAGGGGCCGGGTGAGCC
>NW_024423319.1:20996909-21000735 GCF_017311325.1 Ursus maritimus
GCTTAAACAATAGACACTTATTTCTAGAAACTGGAAGCTAGAAGTCCAAGATCAGGGTGCCAGCATGGCTGGGTGTGGTGAGAGCCCTCTTCTTGGTTTGCGGATGGCTGCCATCTTGTATTTTCACAGGGCAAAGAGAAAGACCATCACTTTAGTGTCTCCGCTTATAAGGGCACTAATCCCATCATGAGAGTTCCACCCTCATCACCTAATTATCTCCCAAAGGCTTCCCATCTAAATGCCATTACATGGAGGACTGAGGCTTGAACATAGGAATGGAGGGGAGGATACAAACATTCAGTCCACAGCAGAGATTGCCAGCCTTGAAGGATATAAACTTTATTTTATATTAAGGAAAGTAGTAATTTCCTTAACGTGGTCAGAGCCGTCAATACAAGTTTATGGATAAAATTTTATTTGGAATTCTTTAATCCTATGGAGGCAGGACTGGCCTGTAAGGCTCTCTGGCTGGTCTGCCCCCTGGTTTTCTAGCCAGAGAAACCAAGGTTCGGAGAAGAGAAGCCTCACTCCCAGGCCCAGAGACCAGCAGAGCTGGGATGAGGACCAGGCTTCTCAGACAGTGCAGGGAGCTTTCTGACCCCTGCGGCTGCCTCGTGTGACAGGACAGAATTTGGCATGGAGCATTTCAAAGTCACTTTACCTACCTTCTCTTGCTTGTCAGGCAACGTTGTCTTTGGACAAAGCCGGGTGAGAAAACACCTCTCAAAATGCCTCAGCGAGCCTGCTGGTGTGGCTGTGTCAGGAAATTCTTGCAATGAGGGTGGGAAAGACATTTTTGTTCACTCTTCTGTGAGTAAGAGAAATGGTGACCATCGCTCAGGTCATGCCAGGAAGATTTAGTATCCCATTCATTTTCAAAAGGCCTTTCATTTTATAAACCTCCTTCATTTCGGGCCTTTTTCCCCCACTGGCCCCTGCCTGCCAGCTCTGTGAGTTGAACAGAATCCACTCTTCGGCCTGACATCCTCAGGGATGAGCAGGCCTGTGGCTTCCCAGACAGGGGCGACCTTGTGTGGGCCGGCAGAGGCAGGGGCTTCTGGGACCCGCAGGCCATCGGCAGTGACAGAGATGAAGGAGGCAGGAGCAGTTTACCCTTCACAAATATGGATAATTACACAGAACGCCAAGCTGTAGAGAGATTAAGAAAGTTCAGCAGGAGTCTTGGGAGCTTTCCCGAACTTTTGAGGATTTATCCAAAATGAACCTTTACCCTTTTTCAGTTCATCCTCAGCTAATAAAAAGAAATCAATTGCAGTTATAATCCTGCCGAGTCCTCCAAGAAGGAAGCCATCAGAGAGGACGAATCTGGAGACGTGTCTGTCCTTGGAAAACTGGGTCTAACTACAGGAAAAAACTCCTTCTCCTTAGACAATAGCTTTCTGGCAAACGGCCTCCCACCTTCCCTGCGTGCAAACAGGCTGCATTGTCAGGTCGGAGAGATTCCTCTCGTTTTAGACACAGTGAGAAAGCCATGCCACCAAGTGCTTCAAACATGGTGTTCACGTCGGGCTGCAGACTCTGGGCCAGCCGCAGAGACAGGGGCCGGGTGAGCCCAGAGACAGGGGCCGGGTGAGCCGCAGAGACAGAACCAGGTGAGCCGCAGAGACAGGGGCCGGGTCAGCCGCAGAGACAGGGGCCGGGTGAGCCCAGAGACAGGGGCCGGGTGAGCCCAGAGACAGGAGCCAGGTCAGCTGCAGAGACAGGAGCCGGGTGAGCCCAGAGACAGGGGACGGGTGAGCCCAGAGACAGGAGCTGGGTCAGCTCAGGACATGCTTCCCGGGGCCAAGGCTGCAGCAGGATGTGCAGAGCACAGTGCTTTCTGGAAACCACCCGGGGCAGCAAGGTGAGGCAGCCCGTCGCTTTCTGGCTGTGTCACCAACTTTCTAGGGGCCTAATAGCATCATCACTATTAATAATAGCCAAGTAGTGAACCTTAGTTCGGTGCTTATTATGAGCTGGCCCTCTTTCTGAATCCCGTGCTGGTCATTGAAGTATCCCCGGACTCCTATGAGGAAGGTAATATTACGTTGAATCACACAAAATTAGAATATTGGACCGTTTCTGACCTACAAAATGGCAATTTCATATTGTCGATTCCCAGATGGCCCATCTTACAGATGAGAAAACTGAGGCATATAAAAGCTAAATAACTTGGACCCCACACTTATAAGTTACAGAGGCAGTAAGGACAGTCCAGCTCCACAATTCGTGAGAGCCAGTGCAAAATTAGAATGAGGCCCCTCGTTCAAAAGTCAGGGAAAAGTCAGGGAAAGGACTCTGAAAGTTAGAAGAATAGAAAACCTTTTTCCTTTCTTCCGCCATCTGTCTCTGGACCTACCCGGGTGATTTCTAGTTGCTATTTAGTGTCGCCTTCACTCGAGCACGGAGATACTTACGAGGCACGAATAGACCCTTGCAGGTGCCCAGGGGGCCCCAGGAGGCCCACCATCTGCCAGATGGCCGCAGAGGGCCCTGCCCGAGGCTTTGAGGGCAGGGAAGTCAATCCACATGCTCCCCTTTGCCACCACACCACCGCCCCGACCCGCAGCACACAGGAGACCCCCACTGCGGGGAGGACCGGGGTGGATAGGAGGCTCACCTCTGCCTAGTGGCCGAAGGTGAGGTGATGCTGCCAGCCTGGGGCAGGGACGGCCACTGCCGTCCCGGGGCAGAGGCAGCACGGCTCTGGGCTGGTGAGTACTCGGTGGGCCTTGGCGGGAAGGGCTCTGCTGCAGAACTGGCCCCGAGAGGCACCACTGGCTCTGAGCGGAGGGGAGAGCGGGGCCTTTGTCTCCCTCCCTGGGCTGCCCCAAGCCATCAGGCTGTGTTCTAGGCCCAAGTCCCTCCCCCAACACTCCCTGCCCCCACCTGGCTGCTCCAAGCTCCTCACATTTCCTCAGACTCTGGTTTGATGTACGCTCTTCTCTCCTCTATCATTCCTGTGACAAATAATAGCATTCTAGACCGTGGGTTTCCAAGCCTCTCTGCGAATGGCTCCCCGAGCCTCCTGTGAGCAGGCCTCTTCTTGGTTGCCCGTTGGAAAGGTGGGTGAGACGGTCCCTCACAAAGCAGACACTGTGGAGGCTAGCTAGTTAATACGGATGGAGCATTTTGAAGGTACAATGTGCCACATTAATTCTACATTCCATTACTACTAATAAATGCTCAACCTTCGTGCATCGAATATCCAGAAAGGGACATTTGATTCATGATGAGTCAAGAGTGATTTAAAATGTTGACCCAAGCTCTAAGCATAGCCAGAGTTTTATGTGCATCATATAATGCAATAATTGCTATGGTAACCGCTCATTTATATTAATTAGAGGAGTAAATAGAGTTCCATAATATATATTCCAGACTAATGCCGAGAGCATAAGTAAGATCTCCCCATTGAAAGGTTTAATTGATGCACTTGCCTGGTAGGAAAATTTGCCTTTTTTTTCTTCATAGGTATATTTAGCCCATTTAAAGCAATTTTCTTTTATTCTCCCTCTCCCTTCTGCCTTGCACTGCCTCTGGGATTCCAAGGCAATTAGCCATTTGTGTGGAGGGAAAGTAGGCCTTCATGTGCAGCAATCCTGAGATTTTTTTCTCTCTGTGAGCACTGGAGACATTTCGTGAGTAAATAATAGGAGCAGATCCTTCCGAAGCCCTGGCCATTATTGGAGCAAATCTTCTAAGCGTGAAGTGTTGAAAGTTTAAGGGGAAGCCGTCAGGTGATTTTAAGCTTGTCATTTGAAAGATGTTGGGGGAGGCCTATTTTCTGCTCCATTCATTTGGTTCTTAAATTTGTCAGCAGAAAAAC
>NW_024423319.1:21000745-21013717 GCF_017311325.1 Ursus maritimus
CAGCCGCAGAGACAGGGGCCGGGTGAGCCCAGAGACAGGGGCCGGGTGAGCCCAGAGACAGGAGCCAGGTCAGCTGCAGAGACAGGAGCCGGGTGAGCCCAGAGACAGGGGACGGGTGAGCCCAGAGACAGGAGCTGGGTCAGCTCAGGACATGCTTCCCGGGGCCAAGGCTGCAGCAGGATGTGCAGAGCACAGTGCTTTCTGGAAACCACCCGGGGCAGCAAGGTGAGGCAGCCCGTCGCTTTCTGGCTGTGTCACCAACTTTCTAGGGGCCTAATAGCATCATCACTATTAATAATAGCCAAGTAGTGAACCTTAGTTCGGTGCTTATTATGAGCTGGCCCTCTTTCTGAATCCCGTGCTGGTCATTGAAGTATCCCCGGACTCCTATGAGGAAGGTAATATTACGTTGAATCACACAAAATTAGAATATTGGACCGTTTCTGACCTACAAAATGGCAATTTCATATTGTCGATTCCCAGATGGCCCATCTTACAGATGAGAAAACTGAGGCATATAAAAGCTAAATAACTTGGACCCCACACTTATAAGTTACAGAGGCAGTAAGGACAGTCCAGCTCCACAATTCGTGAGAGCCAGTGCAAAATTAGAATGAGGCCCCTCGTTCAAAAGTCAGGGAAAAGTCAGGGAAAGGACTCTGAAAGTTAGAAGAATAGAAAACCTTTTTCCTTTCTTCCGCCATCTGTCTCTGGACCTACCCGGGTGATTTCTAGTTGCTATTTAGTGTCGCCTTCACTCGAGCACGGAGATACTTACGAGGCACGAATAGACCCTTGCAGGTGCCCAGGGGGCCCCAGGAGGCCCACCATCTGCCAGATGGCCGCAGAGGGCCCTGCCCGAGGCTTTGAGGGCAGGGAAGTCAATCCACATGCTCCCCTTTGCCACCACACCACCGCCCCGACCCGCAGCACACAGGAGACCCCCACTGCGGGGAGGACCGGGGTGGATAGGAGGCTCACCTCTGCCTAGTGGCCGAAGGTGAGGTGATGCTGCCAGCCTGGGGCAGGGACGGCCACTGCCGTCCCGGGGCAGAGGCAGCACGGCTCTGGGCTGGTGAGTACTCGGTGGGCCTTGGCGGGAAGGGCTCTGCTGCAGAACTGGCCCCGAGAGGCACCACTGGCTCTGAGCGGAGGGGAGAGCGGGGCCTTTGTCTCCCTCCCTGGGCTGCCCCAAGCCATCAGGCTGTGTTCTAGGCCCAAGTCCCTCCCCCAACACTCCCTGCCCCCACCTGGCTGCTCCAAGCTCCTCACATTTCCTCAGACTCTGGTTTGATGTACGCTCTTCTCTCCTCTATCATTCCTGTGACAAATAATAGCATTCTAGACCGTGGGTTTCCAAGCCTCTCTGCGAATGGCTCCCCGAGCCTCCTGTGAGCAGGCCTCTTCTTGGTTGCCCGTTGGAAAGGTGGGTGAGACGGTCCCTCACAAAGCAGACACTGTGGAGGCTAGCTAGTTAATACGGATGGAGCATTTTGAAGGTACAATGTGCCACATTAATTCTACATTCCATTACTACTAATAAATGCTCAACCTTCGTGCATCGAATATCCAGAAAGGGACATTTGATTCATGATGAGTCAAGAGTGATTTAAAATGTTGACCCAAGCTCTAAGCATAGCCAGAGTTTTATGTGCATCATATAATGCAATAATTGCTATGGTAACCGCTCATTTATATTAATTAGAGGAGTAAATAGAGTTCCATAATATATATTCCAGACTAATGCCGAGAGCATAAGTAAGATCTCCCCATTGAAAGGTTTAATTGATGCACTTGCCTGGTAGGAAAATTTGCCTTTTTTTTCTTCATAGGTATATTTAGCCCATTTAAAGCAATTTTCTTTTATTCTCCCTCTCCCTTCTGCCTTGCACTGCCTCTGGGATTCCAAGGCAATTAGCCATTTGTGTGGAGGGAAAGTAGGCCTTCATGTGCAGCAATCCTGAGATTTTTTTCTCTCTGTGAGCACTGGAGACATTTCGTGAGTAAATAATAGGAGCAGATCCTTCCGAAGCCCTGGCCATTATTGGAGCAAATCTTCTAAGCGTGAAGTGTTGAAAGTTTAAGGGGAAGCCGTCAGGTGATTTTAAGCTTGTCATTTGAAAGATGTTGGGGGAGGCCTATTTTCTGCTCCATTCATTTGGTTCTTAAATTTGTCAGCAGAAAAACGAGAAGGCCTGATAACAATAGAATATCGGGTGGAGGGATCTCTCAAGAGGATCTCTGGACGCCTGCAGTAACAAACAGCTCCCACGTCCGGGTGGTGCGACTAATACGAGTCTGGGGGTTTGCACCTGCTACGCATCCAACAAGGGGCAGCAGAAGGACTGCTCATGGCAGCCCTTCAGAGACTCAGGCCCTCGAAGGTTCCACCTGAGCATGCGATCTCTTCATTACCTCCACAAGAGGAGGGCAACTGAACAAACAGCACCCAGAGGGGACGCGTGTCACTTGCACTCACAGTTGGTGGGCAAATCAAGTCACATAACCGAGCGAAACTTCGAAGAAGGATAGAGAAGTACAATGCCGCCACGTGCCCTAGAAGATGGAAGGCCGGAAACATTGGGTGAGCAGCACTCATGACTCCCACAGGAAGATGTCTGCCATCGGGTACCCGAAACTGATGTGGGGGTGGGGCCGGGACGAGACAAGTTCATACTATCTCCCTGTTACCACGTTCAGCAGCTCTCCCCCCAACAGGCTATGACAAACCCTCAGGACACTGGGAAGACAAAGGTTGTTTTTGTAATTTACTCTTCTTTCATTTTTGAAGAGACATCTTTTTTTTATTATTACAAAAATATGTATTATTCCCATAGGAATTTAAGAAAAAATATAAAAAGAAACAAAAAGAAAAAAAAATCATCGCTAATCACATTTTCCAGAGATAACCTTTGTAAGCATTTGGAACAATATCTTTACTATCCTGCCTTGTCTTGTTTTGCCCTATTTTTCTTTTCCTAAATCTAAACATACGTCGTCTTGACTGGGCACTGCTCAGGTTTTTCCCTCCTCTGGCCTCTCCATAGGCCTCTCTTAGTCAGAAAATGTTGCTGCCTTTCCATTTTCCTCTTGATGGAGCTGGAGGGGAAGCTCATAGTAAAATATATATAAGGAAGCAAACCTCTCTCTGGCTGATATGTACCACCTTTTACGGAACAATTCCAGTGAGATATTGTATCAGTGGCCTCCAGCTCTTTCCTATGACATCCCAAAGGCCCCTTCCAGGAAGGGAATGTGGAAGGGAGAAGCCCTGTCCCGTGGCAGGTGCAAGTCATGTGACCGACCTAACACAGTGATCTCTTCCTCTGCTAAGGTGGGGTGGCAATTGCTGTCTGATGTCACATTTATGATGTTCCTTGGCCACAGTGAAATCACCTCTCCACGACATCTTCTTCAGTTTCCTTTTCCGCCGCGATGGGATAGGCTTTACTGCTTTGTGTCATTTCTTCGATCACTTTTCTTCCTACCACTGAAGAATATTCTTCAGTAGTGGTGTGGTGGTAAGCTCTTATTTTTTGCACAGAAAAACATGTGTTATCTTTTAGTCTTGAATGTTATACCAGTTTATCTTCATACAGAATCCTAGCTATATTGAATAATTTTGTTTACTCCAGAGCTACGGTCTTTTAAAAAAAATATTTACTTTTCATTGACTTTTGAAGAAACATCTCTTTTATTGTACCAAATTTAGCCTGAAATAAAATTCTACATTGGTGGCTATTTTCCTTCCGCAGTTTGAAGATAGTCTTGCATTATGTTTTTGAATCCATTATTGCTGATGAAAACTCTGCCAATCTAATTTTTGCTGCTTTCTCAGTCACAGCCAGGGGTCTCATGATCTCTACCTACTGCTCTGTGTCCCCTCTTGCAGTCCCCTGGCTTTCAGGGTGGGCTGGGCCTGGTGACTTTCTTCTAATGGATGAAATATAACAAAAGTAATGAGATGTTACTTCCAACACTGGGTTACAGAAAAGATCTGGTTTCCCTCTTGGATGGCTTCTGTTCCTCTCCTGCTTTCTTGCCCTGGTGAAGTCGGCTGCCAGCTTGTGAGCTTCCCCACAGAAAGGCAACCACGGCAAGGCTCTGAGGAGCCCCTCCAGCCAACAGCTAGGAAAGGACTGGGGCCCAGTCCAATAACCAGTGACACACCGAATCTGGTGAACGTCCCATGAGTGAGCGCACAGGCCGATCCTCCCTCGGCTGAGCCTTCAGATGACACCGTGACTGCAGCTCTGTGAGAGATCCTGAGGCAGAGTCGGCCCACTAAGCTGTGCGTACATTCCCGATCCACTGAAACTGTGACATAAGACTTGTTGTTTTAAGCCACTCAGCTTGGGGGTAACTCGTATGCAGCAATAGGTAACTAATATACTGTCTGTATGGTGGTGTAGGTGTTCTTTTTTCCCTCTGTATCAGAAAATGAGATTTATTATGTATATAGGTATGCAAGGGGAGGATTTGGTTTCATTTTTCCTGCTTGGCATTTTAAGCACACTTGAAAAATATTTTTTTTCTTTGAGTCTAGTTGACACACAATGTTAGTTTCGGATGTGCAACATAGTGATTCGACTTCTCTGTGGGTTCTGCTACGCTCAGACAGGTGCAGCTCCCATCTGTCACCATAAAACCCGATTATAATACCAGTGTCTATCTTCCCTATGCTGATTTTAAGCACACTTTAAAAAAACTTATTGACGATTTCACCCCTAAAATGATAACTCCTTAATATCACCAAACATTCAATCATGGGTCAAATTTATTTTCAAATTGTCTATTAATGTTTTATACTTGGTTTGTTCAAATCGAGATCCAAACACATTGTGAACTTCCACTAATACTTTCAATTCAAAATCAGGATTGTAGATTTTATAGTTAATTTCTTCAATATTATGATATTATTTCTTTTCTCTTGGGCAGAGAATCCACTTCCACATATATACATGTGTATATATAGCTGTATATATAGAGAGAGAATTTGATCAATAGATTGATAGATTCAGAACAGCAATACCATTTTTTAAACTACCAATATGAGAACTGAAAATAATTTAAGGGTCGTTTTTGCTCGTTGTGGTTTGTCGTTCTGGGGGTTTGGGTTTGGTTTGGTTGGTCTTATTGTTGCTGTTGTTTGGTTGGCTTTCCCCACCCCACAAGCTACATCCCACTAGGGATGAGCTGTCAAATCCCTGCCGTGTGGAATAATTCCTTTCTGTGCGGTTCTGCCTCCAACTGAATGAACAGTTCCTTTCCTTGGTTTAATTTCATTTTCAGTTTGTAGGAATGGTTTTGGTTTTCATTTTCATTGAATTCTGCATTATAATTATGAGGAATGTTTATATCATTCCAAAGTCTAATATACAATCCCGATATACTCAAAAAGGTATGGCTTTTACCCCTTTACTGTCGTCCCGTGTCCCCCTTTTCCCTATATAAGGCCCTTTAAAAAATATTATGGCTATCCTTTTTTTTTTGGAGGAGGGTGTAGCAGAGACAGACGTGTGTGTGTGCGTGTGTGTGTATTCATATCCTTCCCCTTTGTAGATAAATGAGAACATATGGGGCACCTGGCTGGCTCAGTGGGTGCAGCATGTGACTCGATATCCAAGTCTAGAGCTCAAGCCCCACATTGGGTGTAGAGCTTACTTAGAGATAAAACGAGAGTATACACACTCTTTTTTCCTACCTTGATTTTTTTCACTAGCAGTATACCCTGGAGATTTTAGATGTCTTTTGTCCATTATAAATTTTTACATACAGAAATGTGCACAGATCCTAAGGGTGTGTGGTTTGAAGAATTTTCGCAAAGTGAATGCATCTGTGTGAACACCACATAGATCACAAAGTATGGCATTTCCAGCGCCCCGAAGTCCTGGTCTTGCACGCTCCCAGTCCCCCCCACACCGTCCTCCTCAAAGGAGACCACGATTTTAGCTTCTACTACCCTAGACTCATTTGCCCATTTTTCGCAATCTATATCCGTGGAATCGTACGTGATCCACTGACATGTGTCTGTTCGTGACACGTCGTTGCACCTAGAAGCAGACCGTTCTTACTGCTGGATAGTGTTCTGTTATACAAATAGAGCAGAATTTACTGATCTGTACTGTTGATGGACATTTGGGCTTTTTTTTAGTTTGAAGCTTTAAAAATGGTGCTGCGGTGAACATTCTGGTGCATGGCTTTGGGGGCACCGTATACACTTTTCTGTTGGATCTACTGAAGAAGAGAATTGTGGGATCATAGAGTATGCATATATCCAGCTTTAGTGGGTGCTGACAGTTTCCCACTATAGCTGCACCAACGTCTACTCCCCCCACCAGTGTCGCAGAGTTCCAGTTGTTTCGCATGCTCACCAACACATGATACTGTTGCGAATCTTTTTTTTTTTTAAACCAGTTGGGCAGGTGTGTGCTAATATCTTACTGTGGTTTTAATTTGAATTTCCCCGATGATGACCGACATGGAGCACCTCTGCTACGCTTGTTGGCCATTCTCTTATGAAATGTCTGCTCGAGTCACTTCCTGTTTTTCTTTTTTCTTTTTTTTTTTTTTTTAAAGATTTTATTTATTTATTTGACAGAGATAGAGACAGCCAGCGAGAGAGGGAACACAAGCAGGGGGAGTGGGAGAGGAAGAAGCAGGCCCATAGCGGAGGAGCCTGATGTGGGACTCGATCCCAGAACACCGGGATCACGCCCTGAGCCGAAGGCAGACGCTTAACCGCTGTGCCACCCAGGCGCCCCCACTTCCTGTTTTTCTAAAAATGTCTTTTTCTTCTTGAATTGCTGCAATTCTTTCAGTATTCTGGACACAAGTTCTTTATCATTTATATTTTTCACAGATATATTTTCTATTTTGTTTCTTGCATTTTCCAAGTTCTTAATTGTGTCTTTGGATGAATAGAAGTTCTTAATTTTAATGTAGTCCATTTTGAAACTTTTTCCTTTAGGGTTCATGATTTTTTTTTTCTTTTGTTTAAGACATCTTTGCCTACCCTAAGGTCATACAGATGTTCTCTTACGTTATTCTACTATTTCATTTTTAAAAAGCTCTATTGTTTTTCCTTTAACACTTCAATCAGTAATCCATGTGAAATTGATTCGGTGTACTTTGATATTTTTCTTAGTTCTGAAAAGTTCTCAGCCACTAACTCTTCAAATATTTTCTGCCATTTCTTTACTTCAGTAGCTTTCAAGACATGTATGTTGGCATCTCTAAATCTGTCCTTTATGTCTCAACTTTTTTCTTACACGTTTTTCCATATGCTTTCATATACTTTTTAGTATCTCTGTCTCTCTGTGCTGATTTGTACAAGAGTTCTCCAGTTTACTAATTTGTTCTTTGACTCCCATCTGAGTTTTTATTTCAATCTCTCTCTGTCTCTGTCTCCTTCTCTTTGTCTCTGCCTCTCGTATCTCTCTTTCTCTCTATATGTATATGTATATCTGTGTACTCCATATATGTATATGGAATTTCCAGTATTTCAAACTTCTAATTGTTTTCTTTCTCCATGTATGTTTTTCATAATTTATGGTTCATTTCATTTGTTACTCTTTCCTTTTTCTCTTTGGGGATTATAAACATACTTATGGTTGTGCACTTGCCTTCATCCAGTCTCCCAGGTCCCCAATCCAGCATACAGTTCCCTGTTCCTCCATGATACTGGGGACTCTCACAGATCCGACCATAAGACCATCAGCACCTTGGCCCGAGGTCTAGCCGAGCGGTCTGGTCTGCTTCCTCCCATGTGCCAGGATATTTCAGGCTCCTTTCTCAGTGAGGAGTCCTATTTCAGCCTACCATTTCAAGCAGCAAGGCTTGCCTCTTTTTCCATATTGCGTGGTGTGTTTCTGTGCTGAGTTACCCGTCAGACCCTGAACTCTTAGACACCTCTGGTTGTTTCCCGAAGCAGTACCCTACAGACCTTGCTGGGCACTTCATCCCTGCTTGCTACTTTGTTTCTCTGTACCATTTTAAGTCCAGAGACGTAATTTTTTTTTGGAGTGTGGCTACATTTTTAAACAAATTTTCTCCCCACATTTCATTTCACATTGGTGTGGGTCTGGAGAATGGGAAGGGAAGGGGGAAGGGGGAAAGGGTGATGTGACAGGACAGGGCTCAAAGTATGAATCTATAATGCCATCTTGAGCAGACATCTCCAATCTTTTCTTTGCAAAAAGATGCTTGCATAATTATTTTTTGCATGACAGGGAGGCAGGGTTATCTTTCCTTTTTTTCTAATCTGCTGTATCTTGAACATTTCCACATGCCATTAAATATTATTGTAAAGCAGCATGCTTCTATTCGTGCTGCTCAAGCTAGACTGTGGAGACCTATATGTAGGTCTTCCCTGCTGTACTGTGAAATTGGAGGCTTAGGGTCAGGCCTTGTTTGTCTCTTCCTGTATCCCCAGGGCCTAGCACAGAGCATGCCTCACGGAATATGTATTTAATGAACGAGTGAGTTTATGAATAAGTGACATTTGATTCCTACTATGTGCACGCCATTGAGTTAGGCTTACTGTGTGATTGCTTAGAGGGATGTACAGAGGAGCTGACGATATTCCAGCCCCAAGAGACTCGTGATATACTTAGAAGCTGACAACCCAGTTGATGATAAAGATGTTGCTTTTCACGCTGCCTCTATCTCTCCGCCTCGCTCATGTAACTCCATCACTTAGCTCTTCGTGGGCTCTGATAGCTGGGTAACCACAAAAGAAGTGATCACACTTGCTAGAAACTCCCGGGGTTGGAGTAAAGCCAAGCCATTTCCTATTGAGATGATTTCCTGTATTAAAACAGCTAAGAATGAATTGTCCTTTCTGTTGTTTTCTAAGGCATGATTGCCGTGGCTGGAAATTGCAGAATTAGTACCTGGGGCCCTCTTGACAGCTACTTTCTGACTAAAACTTTACAGTTCTTAAAAGATTCCCAATTTAATTTAGAATTCTTAATGATCTTTATTGTCTTGTTTCCTATTACAAGCCTGCATCCTGCAAATCTGGAAGCTGCTCAGCTTGTATGCTGTCAACCACTGAAAATGTCGATATGTTTCAAATAAGTGCTGTTGCATCTCATAAAAATCTGTTCCTCGTGAAAATCCCCCATTAAATCAATATCATCCATTATTAGTGTTCTATATACTATATTTCATGGAAAACCAGAGACTATGAAGGGCCAAGAAATCATGCCGTCAATGAAAGCTTTACCTAATAAATTCAGGGAACGCAAATCCACCTCAATACCTCTCTCCGTCTATCTCTTTGGCCCCAGAGATCACCACCATTGTCCTAGATGCCTTGTTTCCAAGATGGCCCTTGGGGTTTGGGGGGAATCTTGTGGAGCGCTCAGACTCAGCCGTCACAGCCTAGAGGAGCAGAGTCCGTTTTGCAGAGTACAGCTAGAAATGCCAACATGCTAAAAGGACGGACCCGTTCCTCTTGCTAATCCTTCTTCCCTGAGCTGCGACCTCTAGGCGTTCGGTATCCTCACCTACCGCAGTCCCACTAAATCATGAGCGACGTCAGCCATAATGAGGTCACTGGTGACTGGAATGCCAGCAAACGCATTCGGAGAGCATTAACAGTGTACATGCCCGTTCTAAATGTAAGCCAATGTAAACTTGGGCCGTACAATTTGGATGACGCTAGTTCTCTAACAAATAAACCTGCCGAATGTCAGGAGCTGAACACAGTCAAAGCTGGTTTCTTACTCAGGTCGTGGTGCGCAGTGGACAATGCTGGTTGGCAGCCTTTCCTCCACACGGTGGCCGAGGGGCCCAGTCCTCCCATCTTGTGGTTCTGCTACCACCTAGACCTCAGAGAAGTCTGCTTCCAGCTGAAAGAAGTGGCAATAAAGGGTGGAAAAGTCATATCTGCTCTCTAGCTAGCTTGGTCTAAAAGCAGCACACTTCAGTGTTACTCACTCCATTGGTGAGGACTAGTGTTATAAGCTCACCTGGATTTAAGGAGAGCTTGGAGTCTAGTTTCTCACTGTGTTACTGCCCTCAGACATGAACAAACATGTCACCTATCCCAGTATCCAACCCTCAGGAGGCCCCCTAATTTGGAATGCCTTCCAAAATTTTCCAAGACCCTCTCTGGTGCTTGGGACTAGCCAGGGACAGCAATGTCACCCAGGCATAGTGTCCCAGGCCTGGACTTGGTCCAGTGTGGGTCCTGATCACTACAAAACCCTTCTTTGACATTTTCTAAGTCCCTCTCCAGGGATGGTGACTAGCTAGACTGGCCATGCTGATTGAGTAGGGCACCTGAGCCTGGATAGGAACCCACACAGTTCCCAGTCCCCATTTCTCCTCTCTGGATACTCTCCAACGATTTTCCTGTGGTGCCCTCACTCCTGATCGTGGCTTCAACCAGATGCCCCAAGGAGCTCCAGGAGTCATATCTAAGGGTTGTTGCAGTGTGTCGTGTGGCATTTCTTTCATGGCACCGTGCAAGACTGTCTTGCAAGAATATTGCCAATCCACGGATTTGACATGACTCTCATTCATGAGTGACACAGGATGAGTCCAGGGCTCTGGGCTCCTGTCAGTCCACCACCAACCCTTGAGCTTAAGTCGCATGTGTGGGCCTATGTGTGGGGCCTTGCCCATCTGGGTTCTGGCCACAGTCCCCCTCCAATTTACAGCACCCAAGGGTGGAGAGTAGTGGCAGGAATCCTTTAGCTGGTGTGTCCCCCTGTCACTGGCACCCAGGACACCACCCCTTCCGTGGGTCTGTGCCACTTGTCAAGAATCCATATCATATGGAGGCAACTATTGCCTCCTTCCTCCACGGACCCTTCTGATAAAATGTCCTCTTTTGCTTTCAATCACATGGTGATGTCATGTTCATTTCTCACATGAATGGGACCACTCTTCATTTTCACTTTGCCAGTGGGCCCCTCACCCATCCTCCCTTCCAGTGGCACTGTATGGAATGCAAGGGTGAAGTCAACATGGAAAGAGATACCATTTTAGGAATGCAGTGATTACATCCTAGGGAGCTCAAGAGAGGACATGGTGGGAAGACGTGCTGTTCTACATTTATGCTATAAAATGCCAAACAGGACATTGAATATGACCAGAAAACAACTTACCATTCACATGTTCCTGCGTACTTTGGGGAAGGCTTGAATTTGTGGTCATGATCAACAAAGCACAGTAACAATGTCTGACAGTCAGTCGGTAGCCGGTGCCTGCACGTGGCCCAATGGATAATGGCAGCGTCATGAGTAATGGTGTAGCCAGTACGAAGTTCGTGGTGTCAAGGACCTGCGGAGCCAAGAAGCTCTAGAGTGCTCCAACACCAGCAGGTTCTGAAGAGCCATGGCACGTGGGCAACAGCAGCAATGCTTCCTTTTGCTCTCCATGGGGAGATACGGAAGCATCCATGCACAGTTCATTGGACAATAGGGAACATGAAAAGGTAGTTCCTGGACTGAACAGGAAGACGTGGAGCCTGAACCCTACAGGAACCCACACACGCACTGATGGGGCAGTAAACAGACAGGGAAGTCTTTCTTTTCTCCCTATTGTGCTGTTAGGCAACAAGTCCCTGTCTGTCACATGGGCCCATGCATTTTGTCATACAGGCTTTCATTAAATTCTTTATATAGACAGGGCCCCACTACTGGTCACACCGGCGGCTGTGACCTATGCCGGAGCTATGCATGCAGCTCAGAACAGGGGAGAACTTCCCTGTGGGTTGCCATCTCTCCTGCACACCGTTCGTGCTTCTTCTGTGATCTCTGTGAGCTACCTTTTAAATGTGAAATTTGTTTTCCAACGTGGCTCTCCTTTGTAAGGCTCTCCGTGGAGCGGCTCGGTCGTGCTGTTTGCTGAGCCTTGTCCCAGGTCACGGCAACCTGCCTGTTAGGCACAGCCTTGTCTCTCTGGGGGCCTCCTGGAGCCACCTCTGTCAGTCAGACATCATTAGCCGGCATCACTGGTATCTTAAAATGAAAAATGAAATGGCCTTTGCATGAAAAAGAGTGGAATTCTCATCCCTGCCCAAGTTCTCATTTAATGAGTGCTTTTTGGACCACAGCAAACACTCCCTGCAGAGGGCGCTCTGTCGACGTGGCCTCTGCCCACCTCGTGCCAGAAGCCGCACTCTTCCACGTCCACATCCACGAGAGGTGTGGTCCACTCTTCCATATGCAGAAACAGGCACGGGGGAGAAGGAGCTAGAGAGCAGGGCGGCCACCTCCGGCTGAACCTTTCACAGAGCCCTGTGTTCAGCGCCACTCAGAGCAATTCATCCATCTGTTCATTTGTCCAGTCAGCAGACAGCACGCGAGACCCTGGGCAGGGCAACGGGGACACAGCGACGAGCAGAACCCTGTCCTGACAAAGTCTGCACACACAACCACTCAGGTCCTACGGTCTGGGGTCGGAGGGGTGGCTAGTCACCCATTTTAAAGGATGTGGCATGAACATGAAATAGAACAGTGGTTCCTGAAGTGTGGTCCGTGGACCATAGGAGTCCCGAGAAAAGTCTCTGTCTTCTTCACTGTGGTGACATCTGCACCGACAGAGGTTCAAGGTGCTGGCCCCCGAGCCTGAATCCAGCCAGCGGCCCACACCGTGCTCGTAGTTTCCCTCGTCTTCACTGCTACACATTTGTAGTTAGCAAAAAAAGAAAAAGTTTCATTTAAGAAATTCTTTGATGAATTAGAAAAACAAACACTAATTTTATTAAAGCTCAGACCTCGCACGTGTATCTTTTTAACATTTGGTGCAACGAAGTGGGAGCTGCGTATGAAGCATTTATTCCTTCCCACGGCACCGTGGTTGACTCCGGGAAGATCAGTTTCGCAATTGAGCTGTGATTTGAACCGGCCGAATTTCTTTTTTCACAGAACTCCATTCTTACTTGAAAGAACGAGGGACAAACTATGGTTATTTAGAGCAGGGCATTTAGTAGAGATTTTCTTGAAAATGAACAAA